>NC_142036.1:21166522-21419022 GCF_982192425.1 Myodes glareolus | reverse complement strand
CCTAAAGTATTTCAGAGGGCAGGGAGCAAGCAGTGAAGCAAAGGAGTGTCTCATCCCAGCTACACCCACAGGGAGCAGGGTGACCGTCCGGAGGAACCTATCACCAAGTCCAGTCCTCAGCTGTGGGGCGGTAAGGGTCACAGAAGGCAGCCAGCAGCCCTTTCTAGAAAGTAACTCTTGCTCCTTTTAGAGGAAACAGCATTCAATCTCAGTGTGGGGGAACAAGTGTGGAACTTTGGCATGCCTGCTCTTTATGGAGCATCCCAGACTCCTTTTTTCCTCCCGAGCACTCCTTGTGCTGCTGAAGAAAGCGAAGAAAAATCCCCTCTCAAAATGCAACACATACATCTTAATGCAAGAACCAAATAAAAACCCTAGCCTGTGCGCATTCTGCCTCATCTGCCAAAAGAGACCCAACCGGCCTTCCATACTTTTTTTTTTTCTTTTTTGCTTAGGCGCCTGCGGTAGCAAGCAGTTACAACAATCTGAAAATTAAGTTACCACAATTAGGAATTAGAAGCAGGTGGCATAATAATGGTGCTTTTTTTCATTTCATTTATTAGCAAAAAGAGGGAGAGGCGCTTCATTTATTTTCATCAGCCCTCAGTAAAAGCATAGCAATTTGCAACACAAAAATCATTTCAAGTACCTCAGCCTCGTGCAACCTCGTTTTCCTTTTTCTGCTTAAAAGCCTTTTAAAGTTTGCCCCCCCCCCCAAAGTGGAGTGTGTGTGTGTGTGTGTATGCATGTGTGTGTATGCGCGCGCGCGCGGTAAGTACTGGTGGCTTCGGGCTGTTTCTCCCCTTAAGAAGTTTCAGAGAGCACGGCTGGAGACTAGGGGGGACACTAGAATGCCCTGCCTGCCATCGCGCATTCTCTGTTTCTCACAGCTTGTTTCAGTCTTGCAAAGATTTAGTTTAGGTACAACAACAAATAAGACACTAGACAGCTGTCTGCATAGTCCTCCAATCATCCACCTGGGCCGCGTCCGCGCCCCTGCACCCCTATTCTGTAGCCCAAAGATGCGCCAGGACCCCACAGTGCTACAACCTTTGCGCGCCCTCTAGCGTTAGTATCTAGGATCACCACGAGCTGCTGCATAGCTGGGCTGCCTGCAACCCCGTGATGTGGGAGAGGATGTGGGATGAACCCCGTTGCTGGATGCACCCGATGTGCGGGGTAGACGGAGAGCACCCGGCTCAGGGAGCTCCTGGAGTCGAACGCATGAGGCCGCTGCGACCCCGAGGTGGGAGATGTTAATTTCACGTTTTGGGCATCTCTTTCCTTGCCCGAGGCTCCCCTTTCGAGTTGCCCCCATATCCCAGGAGTAGGTTCTAGGTGAACCACCGCCTGCTTTCTTCCCAGCTCTCAGCTTGCGTTTTCTCCCGGTCTCTGGGAGGTCGCAGTGCTAGGCGGTCCCTGCTCTGCGCACTCCTTTTCTGTCTGCGTCCTCAGCTTGGTGCAGATTTGTCTCTGTCGCCTGTTGGGGAGTCTGGGATATCTCAAATCACTGGACTTCCTTTTCTAAGTGGTCTTGTTCCTGTTCTCCTCTTGCATAACGCCACCTTCTTTGTCCATCCGTGGCCTCCCATGGTAGGGCGCAGGATTTCTGCTTTCTTCTTTGCCTTGTACTTTTCCTTTGCATTCCAACCTTTGGTTTCAGCCTGTCTCTCACGGTTCACGACTAAAACGTGTGGAATGCAGGAAGGAGACACAGGCTAGGGGACCCCGAAGCTGACCATCCAGGGGAGCCCTCTGCAGGCTTCTGTGTCTTTCTCACATTAGTGTAAAGTTTGCTTGGTTTCTGTCCTTTCTAAGACTTTGCAAAGTTTGATTTGAGGAAGATAAAGCGGCGGGCACACCAGCTGAGGGGGTTGGGGGAGACAGATAAAAGTAGGCTGGTGAGACAAGGGGTGGGGGAGGGGGGAGGGGGAGGGAAGACTTGGGGAAGTGAGGCAGCACTCACGCCCTTTTGGAATAAAATTTGGCAATTCATATCAAGAACTTTTTATATATTATCAGTAATGCCACTTCTTGGAATCCAGCTCAAAGAAATAATATGAAAGGTTAAAAAAATATTTTGGACCCAAAAATGTTAATCATGGGCCTATGAGATAGCTCATCAGCAAAAGGAGAAAGCCTGCTCAGCAAATTGTTCTCTGACCTCCCCAGGACGCCTTCAGACTCACAGACCTGGCCTTTCATAATAATAAACTAATAAACAAATGCAATATTTTTCAACAGAATCAAACTACCGGAACATAAAGGAATCTTGGAAATACAGCATTCCCTAAATGTCGAGCCGCAGTGGAGTGTACGGAACAGAGTCTGCTGCCTTTTCATGTTGCTGCTGCTTCAGGAGTCATGGTTTTAAGAGTGCCAATCCCAGGGGGAGCAGGCCATGGAGTGGTCAGTCTGAAAATGGGACTCAGACCCAGAGCCCATCCTGGTGAGGCTGGATACAGGTACATACAGAAAACGGCTGAACGGTGCTGGTCCTGGCAGCTGGAACAAAGGGTGATTTCGGTGGTGTCTTCTTTCCCAACTTGTCTTCTGCCTTTCTGGAGGGAGCACACTGTTTATTTTCAGATGGCGTGAAACAGCGACCTCTCTGCTCCCTTTGAGAACAGCAAGCCCCTGAGATGAAAGCTGGGGAAGGGATGAAGTCCCAGAAAAGTGATGGAGATAAGGATGTTAGGGACAGAGCGCGGGTTGGGGGAAACTGTCTGCACCCCATGAGCTGCACCCCAGTGCTGGCCTCCATGGAAACTGGCTGCCAGACTGACTGTCACAGGTTCTGCTGGTTTCTTTGTTTAATGTTTACAGCTGCATTTATTTATTTATGGGTGAGGCATCTGATTACTGTGGGGTGTCTGTCTGTCTGTCTGTCTGTCTGTCCGTCAGAGGATAACTTGGAGGAGTCCTGTCCTTCATGTGGGTCCCAGGATTTGAACCCAGGCTGTCAGGCTTAGCAGCAAGCACCTTTATCGACTCTGCCCACCCTGCCAACCGGAGACTGACTAATTCTTTAATGCTGATAAAACATGAAGATATCTCCTTCTGGCCCGGGGTTTTAATCGGAACCAGTCCCCCCGTCTCCTGGCCCCTGACCACTTATTTCAACAGTAGTCGCAACCCCTGGCTTCTCTGGCCGTAAAAAAGGCTGTGTGTAGACAGGCACGTCTTAGAGCATGCTCGTTGTCCCACAGCTGGCCCAAAACGCTGGGTGCAAGAATGAGCACCCACTGTGTGCCAGGGCTGTCAATTCCACACATGTGCCAAGGGCATGTCTCCTGCAGGAATCTCACTCCACACCCTCACTCAATCTGTCCTTCGTCTGAGCTGACCCTTCACAATGAAACCGGAAGCCGAGGGACTTCATTTCCCATGACCTCTCACCTTCTACGTCAGAGCTTCTGACCCTGCCTTCCGCTCCTCCATTTGTGGTTGTCCAGCAAGACATTGGACCATGATAGAAATGTCCCTTAATTGTGCTGCCCATTATGACAGACACCCACCACATGTGACCAGTGAGCACTTGAAATGTGTCCAGGGCGACTGAGCAATTGAAGCTGCATTTTAATTAATTTTAATTGACATATCAACATATGGCTAGTAACTGCAGTATTGGACGGCACGGCTCATTCGGAACCTGTCCTTAGCTCTGCCTGTGACTCTGTCACTCGCATCTCGCCTTTCTGTGCGTCTGTCACTACCTCTGCTGTCTGAATGTCACTGCCGTGGCACGCCTGAGCAGGCGATGGCTTTCACCAGCTTGTGCCTGCTTGTGAGAGCCCACACAAGCATCTCTTCCAGTTCTTCAGGGACCATATGAGGCCTGTTAGCCCTTGTGGAAGTCTTCACACCCTGGGAATGGGCATGGACAAGCGCGGTGAGAAGTTTCTTCTCCTCGGAGAAGCTCGTGCTGAACACCCAGCAGCAGTGGAGCCAAGACTTGCTGTGAGCAGCTCTAGCAAATGCGTTTTAAATTTTGCTCTCTTGGAACCTCCTTGTGACCCCAGTCTCTCTAGCCCTACTGAGTACCCCCACACCCAGCTTCTCTGCCCCGTCTTAGGTTGGGCCCAGCTCTGTGATCCTGCATCTCTTCTGTTTGATGTCTGTGTTTGTATCTGCCTTCTCTATTAAACTGACAATCCCTGCAGGACATCCTGTGAGGAGTGACTCCGTGGGATCCACGGCACAGTGGGTATTTCACAATCATGTATGTGAGTCAACACAGCACACAGTAGGTGCTCCTTGAGAACATATGGAAGCACAACACATGCATAGGAGTGTATGTCAGCTGGGACTTGAGAACTGGCTCAACAGTTAAGTGCATAGGCTGCTTTCTTCGAGGACCCAGGTTCGAGTCCCAGCAACTACACAATTTCTTGCAACATTCTGTAACTCCAGTTCCAGGGGGTATGACACCTTCTTCTGGTCTCTCTGGGCATTAGGCACCCATGTGGGTATACTTACATGTAGGCAAAACACTCACACACATAAAATGAAAGCGAAATATTTTTAGAAGAATAAAGTGATTAAAAATAAGAATGTAACTATATAAAAAGCTGGCACAGCACACAGCGGGTATTCCTATAGAACATGTACAGGAAACACAAAGGCTTAGGGGAATGACTGTATGGCTGGAGATCTAAATCTGGACTCCTGACTTCGACTCTTATTCCTGTTCTAATGAGTTGTGTAACATGAGATACATCCCCCTGGGCTCAGTGTCCTTGATTGTTAGTTCCACGGACACTCCAGTTTTCTTTCTGCTCACCTCATGGGGATACCGTAAAAGCAAATAAGATACAGTATGGCTTTTCTCCCCCCTTGTTTGAGACAAGGTTTCTTTCTTTGTGTAACAGTCCAGGCTGTCCTGGAACTCACTTTGTAGACCAGGCTGGCCTCCAACTCACAGAGATCTGCCTTCTGCCACTTGAGTGCTGGGATTAAAGGTGTGCACCACCAACCGACCAGCTGATATAGTACGGCTTTAAAAGGCCATGCCCATAAACAAATTGTTCTCGAAATCTGAAACCCTTTGAGTTCTTTTTGACCTCTGGCCATCCTGTGCATGAGCATCACATGGAGGAAAGCAGACGAAGGGTCTCGACTCTCTAACTGGCTTTCACGGAAACAGGACCAGCTCAGTAGCTAACATGCCAGGCAAGGAGGGTGTAGCTCACTGAGCACCAGCCCAGGGCACAGCTTGGAGGTCCTCACTCTTCCTCCGTAGGGAAGTAGGGGCTGGCTGTGCTGGAGGAGGACCGTTTGTCATGAAGGCAGCCTCCGGGGGGGGGGGGGGGGGAGTTACTCTCTCAGATGGGAACTTGTTCCTTCTGACTTTCAGGAAGTTAAGTTTTCTCTTGAAAAACCACAGATCTTTGTCACTTATTTCCCTGCTTGAGAATTTCTTCCAATCTGTGATTCTGAGAGCCGCGGTGGGCATCTGTGGCCTGTGTCAGTTACAGCGTCACCAGGACTGCTCCAGGGGGGTTAATTGCATCTAAGCGTTGGAAAGCGACTCTCTAATTAAACTTTGAAGCGGAATGGCGAAATCACTGGGTGACAGACTGTCTGTGGGAGGGTCCCCTGAGGTGCTCTACGTTTGTCGCTAATCATCTTCTGGGCCCAGGCTGCGCCTGTGTGCGGTGGGGCCCGTGTTTAGACCTCCCTCTCTAGAACTCTGGGTTCCATTGGAGCTTTGTCAGACAGGCCCCCCACAGTGCTCTGTGCCCTGCCTGAACCCCACAGTTGGGCCTGGAGATCTTGGAAAGACTTCCATTGCTTGTCTTCGGCTCTCTGATTTCTATTTAAAACCGAAAGGTTATTTCTATACTTAGAACCATGACATCAAAGAAATTTGAATGTTGGAAGTTAATTCTGGATGTTTGTGAGTATTGCCCAAGAGACCATTGGCACCAGCTATCAAATTCCCTCACACTGAAATCCTCAGGTTTGTTCAGCACCCTAAGCTAGGTCCCTGCCGGACATTTTTGGGGATGCCAGATGAGTTTACAAAACACACTGCCATGAGGCTCCCTGCAGAGAGGTCGGGCAGGCCAATGGACTTCACATCATCCAGAACCATCCCGTTTGCTTCTCGTCCTTCCTTTCCTATTGCATGGGTGGAGAACATTGAGGTGTCTCCTGATGAGGTGGCTTCTTGAGCCCCTCAAAGCCAGACTTCCCCATGGCAGGGCCTGGGCTTTTTTTGGTCTTTAACCCACTATGAGCATCAGTTTATACTGGCTGCCGTAGAGACCCAGAGGAGATGGGGTTCATTTCTGCTAGGGGCAAAGTTCTCAGAGGAGATGGCCTTCGAGGGCCGTTTGAAAAGGGAGGGCTATTGCTCCCTCATTGCTGCCACTAAGTGCAGAAGAGGCAACCTAAGGGAGGCAGACTTACTTTGGCCTACAATTAGAGGGGACACCTTGCATCGTGACAGGGGAAGGCATGTACGTGTGCATGCGTGTGCGTATGTGTGTGTGTGCATGCATGTGCATGTGCATGCATGTGCATATATGTGTGTGTGCATGCATGTGCGTATATGTGTGTGTGCATGCATGTGCATGTGTGTGCTGGAGCATGCATGTGGAGGGCAGAGGACAAGCTGAAGGACCAGATCCTCTTCTACCATGTGGGTCGCAGGGCTTGCCCTGCGGGCCTCAGCCTGGACGATGCGTGCCTTTATCCGCAGAGCCATCTCTCTGCCCCCTTATATTTTTCCTTTTGAAAGGATTCCTCTACCCTGCAATGAATGTTTATCAAAGGCTGTATTAGTTGCTCCTCTCTTGCTGTGCTAAAACATGCTCAGAAGCACCTTAAGGAAGAAAGAGTTTATTTTTGCCTGCGGTACCGGAGGGTAAATCCATCATGGAGAGGATGGTGTGTCAGCAGGCCACCAAACTGGCTGATCCCATTTCACTGCGCCGCACCAGGAGCCAGAGAGTGAACTGGAAGTGGGGTAAGACCATGCACTCTCCAAGTCCTCCTTTCCCCCAGTTACACGCTTCCTCCAGCAAAGTTCCATATCCCAAAGGTTCCACAACCTTCCTGAACAACGCCACCAGCAGAGAACCAAGGGTTCAAACCCATGAGCCTCTGGGGGCCGTTTCTCTTTCACATTACAAGCACACATCATGTCCCAGGGGCTGGAGATGAGCAGGTCTAGAAGGATGGGAGGTGTCCTCTGAGCATACAAGATGAATGCCGATCTGGTTGAGGACAGTCACTTGTGGCAGAGGATGGCAAAGCAGGTGACTGAGGTGGAGGCTTGTAGACCCTTGAGAAAGGTCAGGGGGAGCCCTTTCTTAGTGGGGAGGTTTGTAGGCAGCTTGAGGTGCAGTCTCACTCCTGTGAACTCTCCTGTCTTAATCTCCAGCCCCCATGATTGCCTCATTGAGACCTCAACACATGTCCTTAGCCGAGGTCATACGGGGTGTCTGAAGAGTCACCCCAGGAATACCACAGAATTGTCTCATGCAATGACTATTGGGGATATAGCGCGTTACTCTGCTCAGTACCACTTATTCAGACGTCCGTATGACAAATGCATGCTAGGGCGCTGGGCCAAGAAAAATTGGTTCTCCTGACATCCGTTTGGATCCCAGCTCCAGAGAAGAACACCACGGCCTGCTGCCCTTGCCTGAAGACTCTGCGGGGAGGGAACTCAGAGATAAGGGTGGGTTGTGAATCTGTAATATTACCTGGAAGATTATGTCATTGCCCTCCCAGCTTGATCTAAGTGAATCTTAGTTGGTGTGTGTGTGTGTGTGTGTGTGTTTTAATCGTAAGCTATTCTTTTGGATAAAGAAAGTCAGGGCAGGGGAGTGGTAAAATCAATCAATATGTGGTTTAGAATAGCGGATGGCAGTTTGTAGCTGTCTCTCAAATGCCATTTGCTAAACTCCGTTCTGTGACACACAAAGCCTCTAGGAGAGGCTCACGGGTGTTCCAAAGGCGAGAAACAATTGAAGCTGATGGTGTGTGTCACCTACATCAGGAAAATAACAAATATCTTTCGAGCGCTAATGACAGGGCATGAGAGGCGGGACAGGAGAACAGGAGCGTGGGCTCTGGAGCCACAGCCCCCAGGTCCCATTTAACCTGAGAAATGACTCAATCTGCCTGTGCGTGCACATGTGCATGCATGTGTGCGTTTATGCATGTGTGTATGGGTATATGCGTGTATGTGTTTGTTCATGTGAGTGAGTGTGCACAAATGTGTGGGGTGTTGTCCACCAGATTTTTTTGTTTGTTTTTGTTTGTTTGTTTTGGAAATAGGCCCTCATTGGACTTTCCTAGTAGGCTAGGCTGGCCAGCAAGCTCTGGGAATCCCCCTGTCCCCTCCCTCCCCCACACACTCAGCAGTATAAGCACACACTGCCATGCCCTGCTTTTAACATGAGTGCTGGGGATTGAACTCAGGTCCTCATGATTGCAAGGCAGGCACTTTACGGGCTGAGCCATCTTCTCAGCACACTCGCTTGATCTCTTGAATGGGTTTCTTGTCCATGAAATATCCCTGGTTTAGAAGCTGCCTCTGGGGCTTAGGCCAGTAGCAAGGAGAGGGGAGTCCACAGTTTGGAGTAATGGCCCTTCTCACGTGTTTTTTGTCTCTTTGGCAAAGGGTCCCCTGGACCTGAAGACAGTGGTAGGAAGTCACATGACAGATCACCCTCTTAGGAAGTAGGACCGTCAGCAACAGGCTGTGCTTTCCTCCTATCCACTGCCAAGCTGTGTGCTTCCCGGTTGACAATTGCCTGTCTTTGCTACACCTTTTATCTTGTAATTTTAACATTTATTGGTGCGATTATTTAGTATTTACTTTTTATGAAGCATATGGATCAAATTTTGATCACTTCTCATAGCAATTAATTCTACTTCGAGAATTTTTTTTTGCCTTCTCTATTCATTTAAATGACACGTGTGAGCCTCTGTTGGCACTCTGACAAACAGTATCGTTTAAATAACACATCATGGTCAAACAAGTTTGGGAAATGCTTCCTGGAGTTATGGTTTAGCTGCATGTGACCTCTGTGAGAAGGACAGCACCAGTCAGCTTACGTCTTTGAAGTACCACCACCCTTTGCGTGAGAATGAGATCCTGCAAGCCATGGTGGGATTGTGGTTTTGTTCTCAGTGTTATGGGGGCTGAACAGGAAACAGCCACCGGCTAGAAACTCTTTGTCAGATGGCTTAGGTGGAGAGGCCAGCAAACCTCCATGTTCTGATGCTTCCCACACTTCCTCCCAGTTGTCCAGCTGTGCCTACAGTAGCTGTGTGTGTGTGTGTGTGTGTGTGTGTGTGTGTTTGCGTGTGTGTGCAGAAGAGACTATAAAGAAGGAAGGGAGATGAACCTCCATTTTCCTTTTCTGCCTCAACTTCCTCTTTCACCATTAAGCCCCCTCTCCTCAGTTATTACAACGCCACAAAGGGAAGCAGGGCTCCACCCAGACAGCTGACAGACCACCAACCAACCAACAGCTATTTTTATGTCTATGGACAGAAACAGGGTGCCCAGTCTCCACACTAGAAGGGAGTCATAGACATGAACACTGTTTAACCAATAGAGGGAGCAAGAAAATCACCAGGGTGTTATTCACACCCAGTAAAAGCTCAGGACCCCTGCCCCACCCAGACACCCAGTCTCTCTGGCTCTGGGAGCCCTTCTCTACTGGAGGGGTCAGTACACTTGCCAATAGACACTTAGACTTGGCACTGAGGTGTTTTCCCACCTTCCGATTCTTTAACCAACAGAGAAGCCCTAGCCAGCATCACTACTAATGTCCCATGAGCTAAAGCAAGTCCCACAACTGGGACAAAAATCCCAAGGAGGCAGAGGGATAGATATTCTGCCCTCGTGGGGCTACGAAGGTTCATCTGCATTGTTAATTTAGTGGAATTCAGTTACCGTGGAAATACAACTGTGTGTGGGGCCATGATGGCCTTTCCAGAGAGCTGTAAAGAAGGGAAGACACAGGCAAGGTGAGACCCGGGGCTCCGCCCTAGACTACATACAAAGGAGAAAGCAGGCTGACCATCACCAGCCTGCCTGTGGGCACACGTGACCAGCTGCCTCTAGCTCCTCCCACCATGGTTGGCCCGCAGCGAGGGACTGAGCAGGAGCAAACCTTTCCTTCTTTAAGATGCTTCTGTCAGGCATTTTGTTACAGTAACACAGAAGAAAATCAACACAAGGTCAAGTAAAGTTCTTCGGGCTCAAGGACCTGGCGGCTGCGTCCCTGTGCTTCTGCTCAGACAGTGTTATCTGAGTAGGAGTATGTGCGGGACATAGTGAGTCCATCTCAAAAGGGAAGCCAGAGAGCGAATCAGGGATCAAACTCTGGCTTCTGTAACGATGGGCGCTTTTGGGAGCTAATCCAGTACCTCCGAGAGGATCCTTAATCCCTTCCGAGATGGGTCTCCTGTGATATAAGGATCTCACTAGTCTTCAATGCTAAAAATGCTAAAGCCTCATATCACCACCCCGGAGACCAGGCTTCCAAGACTTGAGCCCCTGGGTGGCGCATCATATTCAGGCTGCAGCACGGGGGAAATACCTAATCATGTGTTTGTTTGCTTTATGGTCCGGGTTCTAGTCATGGTGCTAGCTCGCCATTTACCAAACAAATCACTCAACACCCTTGCACATTTGTGAACTACAAATCCCAGGCTCCTTTGTAGTTAAGGGATGCCATATGACTGAGTTCTGGCCAATGGGATGTGGGGGAAATGATGTACAGGCTGCCCTTCCTACGTGGCCATGAAAACCCGTCCTACCCATCTAATTCCCTAGACTCTTTTCCTTCATCCACTGGCAGAGCTGATGGGGCAGTGGGGGGAACTGAACAAACCAGAGTGATTTCACCCATGTTGGATGGGGGGGGGCATGCTGTAGTAGGAAACTGCTGTGATTTGAGAGTTCAGCATAGCAGAAGGCTACTCCGACCTCAACAACCACTCCCCCGCTGTTAGGGCAAACCAGGGAGCCCCTTTAGGCTCAGGTCTCTGTAGGAGACAACGGTGGCATCAGGTGGGAAGCCAGGCATGTGATGGAGAGGAGGTTGTCTTCTTGATCCGGTTGGTCTGGTGAAATCCCCAGGCGCACTTGCTAAGCATGTAAGTCTGACAGGCAGTAGAGGGGCTGAGAAATGGGGGGGTCCCAGTGGAAGACTCCAAATGGTGTTAGAATCCTCAGCAGCCATAGAAGGGTGACTGTTGAGGAAGAGGAAGGGAGGCCAAAGTCGGGATCTATGCTGGGCTCAGGTCAAAGTGAATGAAGCGGAAGGAGAGGGATTCAGGCCCAGTACAGATGCAAACCCCTTAGGGAAGCTCCTTGCTGCAGGGCCAGGATGTGCGTGAGATGAAGGTGTCCTACCCTACTCCATAAAGCAGAAACCCACCGATGCCCTTATGGAGGAAGGGGCTCTCTTCTTCCTCCCTTCATCATTCTGCAGAGACGATCGTCATCCAGGCGCCTTCTGTGTGCCTATGCCTGAGCCGGGGGTGGGAAGCGCACCCATTCCGATGTCTCTCCATTAAAGCAGAGCTCCACAGAGGGAGGGAAGAGGTGGGAGTAGAAGAGGCTCTGGAAGCCTGAGCAGGTGGCTGTGATCACAGTAGCTGCCCAGAACAGGAAGTGAACCCCCTCCTCCTTAGCCAGTCAGAGGGAAGCTGTGCTCTGCTCATTCCAGAGTGAATGAATGCCTCATTGTCCCTCTTCCTCTGGGAAGGACAATGACGTGGCATGGTCCCTTTATGCTCAGGGGCCAGCGGGCTCTTAGCAGATGTTAAATGCAATAACACCCACACGCGTTAGCAGCTTTGGTGCCACTGGTAAGAGCGCACGTGTACAACACGCGCGCGCACACACATACACACACACACACACACACACCACAGAGCCGTGAGGTCTGGCAGATGCAATTAGTCTCTGGGTCCCTCAGAATTAGATGCAGGTGGCTAATTGTCCATGCCAGGAGGCAACTGTGGGCACAATTAGTCATGTCTCTTTCCCCACTTGGGGCTAATATTGGGGGGTGGTGATGAGGGAGGGAGTCTGAGAAGTCCAATTTCCCCTTCGCCATGGGCTGTGGTGTGGGTGACTTTTGGTGAGGCTGTTCATTCTATGGGCTTGGGGGATGTTGGGGGAGTGGTCAAGAGGAGGAAGGCAGAGGAGGGAGGGTGGCAGCTGTTTTGAGAAGTCCCTGCATTTGCCTCCTCACCCCGTCAGCACACTGGATCTAGATACTGGTGCTGGGTTCCGCGTGTCCTCAAAGCCCTATGCCTGCATCATAGCTCCAAAGCCACTCACTTAGCAGGAGGCGTCGTTGTGACATTCATTCTCGTGGGGCAGAATGGTGGAACCCAAGCCTGTTCTTGACGAGCTCCTTGGGTTGCTTTTATGTTCCTTCCTATAGCTTTTCTCTCTCTTTTTTAAAATTTAATTTATTTGTTATTGATTTATTTTGTTTTAACGAGACAGGGTCTCACTATGCAGCCCTGGCTGTCCTCAAACTCACGGAGGTCTGCCTGCTTTTGCCTCCTGAGTGCTGAGATTAAAGGCATGTACTACTAGACCGGCTCTTATGGGTTTTTTTTTTTTCTTGTCTTTCCTGTCTGTTCTGTCTTACCAGTCAGAGGGATGACTCCCAGGGACCAGTCACTGACTTAGAACAGAGCAAGCCTGGGAAATCCCCGGGGAGGGGCTGAAAGTTGGCCCTGGCCTGCAAATCTCTGGGCAAAAGGGCCAGGGAGGCAGAAGGGCCCGTGAGTTTATCACGGCCAGTGCAGAAAGCACGGGTGCACAGCGCCCGTCCTACGAGAGAGGTGACGATAGACGCTGGGTCTTTCCTGAAGTTCATTGACTCACTGAGTGTCGCCCGACTGGGCCTCAGTTTCCCAAGCTGTTAAAGTAGAGTGTTGGGTCTCTGTAATGGCTTGGAATCTACCCAGCTCTTTCTGTCAGAGAAAGAGCTGTGGAGTTCAGGAGGGAATGACCTCTGAGTAGGAGAGGGAGGTTGGGAGGAGTCCACTTAGCAGGGGGTTTGAGGCTAGCTTGGCAGGTAGGATGGAGGTGTGTGCGAGGGCAGAACAGGTGGTACCATGATGTAGACTGCCCTCTGCGTTACCTGGGGTGGCAAGTGCCTAAGAGCATCATGGGGAGTACACGGAGTGGCACATTCTAGCCTCTGCAGAGGATTCCCAACGTATCACGCCTCTCTGATGTTCACAGATCAGAGAAATTAACTCCCTGGTGACCCATAGGTGTTACCCTCCTCCAGGGCCAGGAGGAGTTACTAGCAGTTACTAGCTTCCTTTCTAAAGCCAGGCTCTATGTAAGAAGTCCAGCCATTTGGAAGCCTCCATGTTCCTGTAGGCTGCATGGACAGAGATGCTTCACTAGGCCCCATCCGGTCCAGCGAGGCTAACACTGCCAGCAGACATGTCTGCCTGGATAGCATCTTGCAAACCCACTCAGTGGAACACAATGGTATTAGAGGCTCCAAACAAGAACCACATTGCTAGGGAAAAAAGTAAGAAATAAGACCCTTCCTGAGTTGATCAACCCATACATAGAACCATGAAGATAATCATTGCTGCCTTTTATTGCACGTGTGTTCACGTGTGTGCCGGTGTACATGTGTGCCAGTGCACGTAGAAGCCTGAGGTTGGCAGAAGCAGTCTTTCTGAATCGCTCTCCATCTTATTCATTGATTCAGGGCATGGCACTGAACCCTGAGTTCATCTATAGTTCGTCTAGCCAGCCACCTTGCACTTTCTCTGTTCTCCACTTGCAGGGGCTGGAACCACAGGCAGGCTGCCATGCCCACCCTGGCCCTGTACCCCACTCCTCCTCTTTGTGAAGCAAGGACATTAACCACTCTTCCATCTACCCAGCCCACACATTACTGTCTTAAGCCATGACAATTTGAGACTGTATGAGATGAAGCAATCGCGGACCATAGAAGTCCAGGGAGGGCTGCTTTCAGACGTGGCTGGAGCTGAGGCTCAAGCAGCATTCCCTGGCTTTGTTTGCTTCCTCCACTCTCACTCTCTTTCGTGCTGGTGTCTTTCCTAAACTATCTTTCTCTGGTGATCACCCCTAGACCTTCTGCCTTGTGCCACCCCTGACTCTGACACCGGAAGAGGATGATCTCTTTGTCTCAGCAGCTTGGTCACATACTCTCTCTGGGACATTTTCTGACTCGGCAGAGTAAGAAGGCATAGAAGGAGCACCCTGTCCCCCTCAGTACAACACAGTTGTCATCTACAAAGCTCATGCACAATTGAGTTTCTCTCTCTCTCTCTCTCTCTCTCTCTCTCTCTCTCACACACACACACACACACACACACACACACACACACATTCACACATACTCACAAAATAATCTCATAATGTTTTAAGGAAACAGACAATTTTGCATTGAACCATGTTTATAACTATCGTGGGTTGTATGCGGTCCATGAGGCATGGATTGGGCATGCCAGCCACGGTGTGACCTAAAGTCACTTGATGAACTTGGGCAAGAACCCCACACAAATCATGTCTTCAGCTTCAAAGCAACCCCTTCAGAAAAGATGTCTAAAGGGGCCGTGCATTATCAGTGTGTTGAAGTGAATCCCTAGTATGCATAAACATATGTCCTTTTCTGTGACCCTATGGACAAAACGTTACTTTCCTCTATCATTGTTTCCTCTTAATTTAGGAAAACTCGGGAAATAATTCTTGACAATCAACTTTGAGACAAGCCCATGACAGCAGGGGTGACTTCCGACCCTTGGTGGCCCTCTCGAGATGGCTTCAAAGCAGAGCAGTATAGGACGGGTGTGAATCTTCCAAGCCCAAGCCTTCTCCATCATGTGGGAAGGAGCCCCCTATGGTTCCCCGGGGGGGGGGGCAGAAGGGGACAAGCTCCAAACAGGAGCATCTTCCCTGGGTTCTCAAGCCACATGCTTCTGCACTAGTCAAGTTTGGGTCCTCTGAGGCTTCCTAGAAATGGAGATTCTGATTGGAAAGAAATGGGAAGAGTCCCTGGGAGACAAAGGTCAGATGGAGAAGTGGCCCATCTTGAACCAACAGTGGATCGGAGACACTGCCCTGGTGTCTTGATTTTCTATATTGATTATCCTCAAAGGCCCTGAGTACATCTCAAGCCAAGGGAATTTTACTTTGAGCAGGAACACAAGACAAAAGCTCAAAGCAATATTAAAAATAAGAGAAACTCGGACTGGGGCCATAACTCAGTTGGTTGAGTATTTGCCTAGCATGCACAAATCTGAGTTTTGTTTGATCCCCAGCATCACATAAAACCAGTGGCATGTGCCTATAATCGCAGCAGTTGGAATGTGAAGACAGGAGAATCAGGAGTTCGGGCTCATTCTTGGCTACATACATGGTGAGTTCCAAGTTGCACTACATGGGATACTGTCACAAAAACAAAGCAAAACTTAAAATTTTTCAACAGAAACTGAGCCCTGGAAGTAAGAAGACCAGAACTCTTTCCATGATAAAAGCTACTTGAATTCTTAAGCTGTATTCTTAATTCTTCAGATCTGGGGTACAGTAATTGGTATCTCATTCATATGAGGATGAATCTTTCCATCAGCCAACCCATCCATCCATCCATCCATCCATCCATCCATATATACATACATACATCTATCTACTATCCATCCATCCATCCACCCACCCATCCATCCATCCATCCATCCATCCATCCATCCATCCATATATACATACATACATCTATCTACTATCCATTCATCCATCCATCCATCCATCCACTCATATGTACATACGTACATCTAGCCACTATCCATCCACCTATCAACCCATCATTCATCTATTGCCTTCATCATCCATCCATTTACCCATCTACCCACCATCCATCAACCCATCCATCCATCCATCTTTAACTCACCCACCCATCTGTCCATCATCCATCCATCCATCCATCCATCCATCCATCCATCTATCCACCTATCCACTATCAATCCACCCATCAATCCATCCATCCTTCCACTGGGCCATCTACCCACTGCTCCATTCAGTTAATGAACTACTCAGCAGGTCCTATCCATAACAGCATCAGTGAGAAAAAAATCCTAATGCCTGGGAAAGGCCTAGAGGAAAATCCTCAGAGCAAGGAAAAGGTTAAAATAAATCAAAATAAAATTGGAGCTGGCTGTGGGGCTTATTCTTAATGACACATGGAAGCAATAAAGCAGCTATGCTATGTAATGGACCACTGAGAATTTTTCGCTCTCAGTCAGTCCGAGATGTACCGAATCCAATATTCTATCAGTGATTTGATTTGTTAATAATCAAATTGCAAATACCTTTTCATTTGGCTTCAAAAAGCAAACAGCCATTCGGAATAATTTTTATGGGTCTTGGAATGCAAAATAAACTTAAAATATTGTGTTTGCAAGTCCTACTGGCATGACCGTATTATAATTTATATTGGCCTATTTTGATGTACAGTGGCGTAATGAAACTTTAAAAAATATATTCTGCAAAGCTGCATCTAAGCCCAAGCCGGCAGCACAGATTAATGTAAGAACATCATGGGGATTCTTTGCATATTTTGTACAGAAATTTCTAGAGAATGACTGTTCACCAAAACTTTAACATTGTGGGATCTGCAGAGTCTTGTCAGCTTGCCTGGCCCTCGGTCTGAGTCTTTCTCTAGCTCTGATCTTCTACCCCCAGCCCTCCAGCCCCTAAACTCCACCGTCCCATGCTTTGGACAGGATGTGGTGTACACATGTCCGTATTCAGTGTTTTATTTCCTCTGGCCTTGATGCCTTTCCATTCCTCTCTTCTTGGATGGAATCTTTCAGACACTTTCCAGCTTCCATCTCAAATGCCATCCCTGTTGGGGCTGAACTCTGACCCTCACGGATGTCCTCACATCCTTTCTTCCTCAGAAATTTGAAAGGAACTCCGTGGTAGCTCTTGGTAACAATGTGCTATAATTTGTTTACACTCTCAAGACTGACTTCCTTGACAACCCAACCAAGACTTGCTCAGTTCCAAAGCCTCAGCGCTGTGCCCGGGCACAGCTGTTCCCCTATAGATGTTAGTGTCACAGTGTTGTGTGTAGGTGGAAAAGTGGGTGATGGATGGATGGGTGGACTTAGGTGATGAAGGAACATACGGATGGAGAGAGGAACGAGTCCCTGGGATAAGCTGGATGGATAGAGGAAAGGATGAGGGGGTTGCCAGTGGGTGGGAGGGCAGATGGATGGAGGAGTGAATGGAGGGTGGGCTGGAGGAAAGATCGAAAGAACAGATTCTTCTAGAACATGATAATGTCTCTGAAACTGGAAGCATTCAAACACAAGCAATAGAGAGGCCTTGAGACATAGATGGATTGTTGGATAAGCAAATCCGTTAGCTTTTCCCTCCTGCTACATTCCTGTAGGGCATGCCTCAGCACACATGTTGTGTTATAGAGGCTGACTGCCTTCTGGTCTTTTTTATAAGGGCCAGGAAGAGCCTCGCTAATAAGATAACGTTGAACAGAACTTAATAGACACGGGAAAATGGCAGAAGGTGGGGTGCGGGGGGAGCTACGGTATACCTGAGGTGAAAGCATGCTTAGACTGTCCAGAAACAGCTAAGGGACCTAATGTAGCTGAAACTGTCCACCTCATGGCTTCCGTGTTTTGTATCTGTCTTGGAAGGGCTTGCAGACTGGGCACTTAGAACTTTGCTCTTAGATCTCAGGTTTAACTAGACTCCATTGCACTTGCATGGTGGTGGACCATGGCTTCCAGCCTGGTTGGACTGAAAGCCACCTAGTAGGTTAGGAAAGTCCATGTCTGGGTGGATCTTGAGGATGTTTCAATTGCATCAACGAATCCTCTGGCGAGGTCACAATCTGAGGCAGGACTGTGAGAGGCAGAGCCTAGATGGAGGAAATTGGGCGCTTTGGACATGTAGTTAGGAACTATGTCTTGCCCTACCCCTTTCTGTCACTGTCCATTCTGCTTTTCTACCATGCTCTCCCTCCATGATCATTTCCTCCTCACCGCACACACGTCCAGAATTTATGGAGCAAGGATTGTGGATCAAAATCTCTGAAGCCATGAACGAAAATAAACAATTCTTCTCTTTAAGTTGTGCATCTCAGGTGTTTGCCTTGGGTATGAAAGTCACAAACAAAATATGTCGTAAGACTTGAAAATGACTTCTAATGGAAAAGAGTTGTCCCAAGGATCTTTACTGAGTAGAGTGTACCACTGTTTCACCAAGCGTCACCAGGTCCCCTGCAAACTCGCTATTTGTCCAGTTGTTACCTATGTCTCCGTGTCTGTTGATCCACGTTACTTGAACCACTGAATAGAAGCCCAGGCCTTTCTGTAGCAGAGCTTCTACAAACAGTTTAGTATTCTTCAACATGACATACACATTTCTCATGGTATCTATTTCTACGTGTCTGTCCATTTGTTCATTACAGTTGTTTGGCTTTGGGTGAGTATAACATCTTTTCCATTGTGTTTTTTAATTGGTCGTTGTATGTATAGGAAAGCTGTGTGTGTCTTGGTGTGCGTGTGGATGTATATTTGCATGAGTGTATATATATGTGTGTTGTGTTTATGTGTGTATATGTTTGTGGTGTATGTACATGTATGTGCTTGTGAGTGTGTGTATGAATGTATGAGTATTCCAACCGCTTCATTGATACCTTTTTTTTTTTTTTCAGTAGGACTATGGAATAATGGACTTTATTTAATTATTTGCATTGGTGTTTTGCCATGGTGTCAGATCTCCTGGAACTGGAATTATAGTCTGTGAGCTGTCCTGTGCTGGGAATTGAACCCAGGTCCTCTGTAAGAGCAGTCAGTGCAGTGCTCTTAACCACCGAGTCATCTCTCCAGCCCCCATAATGGAATTTTAGTTAATTTCTTTCTTACCCTGGTTATTTTTGTTCCTCTTCTGGCCTTATATCTTGGCTAGGACGTGCAGTGCTGCAGGTTGAATCTGAGCTGTGCCCTAAAGGCTCATATATCAGTGACTCTGATGCCAGCAGATGGGCTTGTTGGAAGGGGTTCGATAGCGAGGGGTCAGATTCCTCAATGGGTCAGCTCATTGACAGAGTCCTAATGGGAGGGTGCTATTGAGAGGTGCTGCAAGGCCAAGCTGGAGGAGCTGGGTCTCTAGGGGTGCCTTTGAAGAACATGACTTGTTCCTAGCCCATTTAGGCCTGTGTGAGTCCTAGTCACCTTGAGGGGAGAGCTTTGCTTTTGCATGAGCTGTAGAGGCTGTAGTGTTCTTTGCCGTGGAGACAGCCAATCAATGAGCAGCAATTTACCTGTTTTCTCTTTTGTTTTTCTCTGGTGCTGGCCACGGGGATGGAGCACTTCCAATATGGACAGTCACATCTGACCAATGAAGAGAAAAGCAGGTGTTCTTGTAGTCCCTGCCTTCGCTGCTCTGTTCATGACTTGCTATAGGAACCAATGTCAAAGGCCACTCCTGGTGACAACTGTATTAGCATAGAGTTAGGATATAGACAACACAGTATGAATAGAGACTCCAAATCATCCTAGCCTCGATGAAAGCTGATTTCTCTGTGTGTGTAAGAGTTCACACTGGCAGCTCCCTACACAGCAGGGTTGCCTCTGCCGCTGGACGGCTACAGTTAACAGCTTCCCCTGGAAACAATATCAAGACTACTTGTGGTAGATGGTAGCTGTGTAGGTGTTGCTTCTGCTCACAGGCCATTGGCTGGAACCTAGTCACCTGATTGCTTCCACGTTCGAGGAAAGCTTGGAGAAATAGTTTCTAACCCAGTGACCAGAGACCCAGCTAACACTGAGGGGGGGGGGGGGCGGGGAGGTGGGGAGTGGGAGTGGGCAGTGGGTGAAAAGGGGAGGAAAGGTTCAGTTATAAAAGGAACAAAGTAAAAAAAAAAACTAGAGCAAGCTGTCACACATAATAACATCAACTTAATTTCCTTTCATTTTCGAGTAACAGGTAGTATCACTCCTGGGACCTTTAGGAGCTGGACTCTAGCTGGAGGAAGTGGGTGCCTGGCGGTGGTCCTGGACGCTTTAGTCCTCCCCACTTCTCCCCTCTGCTTCCTGATCCAACCAGATGCCAGCAAGCTCAGGCGGGTAGGCCCCTCGAGCCTCCACCACATCTTCCCAGTCAGGATGGACTCAGACCATGCACCCTTCAACCGCAAGTCAAAAGAGATCTCCCTCCCTTCAATGACTTCTTGACAGGGATTTGTCCAAAACAATAAGAGAAATAAATAGCAGATGAAATTTGGTTTGTTTTGAGCCTGGGACTGGGGACTCCATCTTCCCAGACGTCTTTAGAGGTAACCACATGGTTCCTCTCCACTCTGTGGATGAAGTGGACACCTCAGTAGCTGAACAACATCCTGTTTCTGGGTGTAGAATCTGCTCCACGCTGCTGGGTTCCCTTAGCAGATCACTGGACGTCGTTTATTTAGGATGTGCATCTATGTGTATTAGTGCTGTCCGCTTGCAGGTTTTTCTCTGCTAATCTTCCACACCAGGGTTGCACTAACCTAAAAGAGCGAGCTGGGGACTATGTGTCTCCCCCAAGTTCTTTTCCAGCTCCTGTGTCTGCAACTCTTTTTTGAGAGTTTGGTTGGGAGGATTTGTTCTCGAAGCCATCTGGCGTGGTGACTGTTTCTAAGGCTATAGCTCTGGCTAGTGTGGCAGAGAGTGCTAATTGTACACAAACAGGTTGTCTTTCTGTGATCAGAGAGCCCTGGGCTTGTAGGTGGACTCACATGGTTGGAACGAGACATTTGTCCTCACCCGCTTCTCTGATGGCGACATGTGGCTGGGTTTTCAGATTCAGACGGTGAGAGATTCCAGGATGTGGATTGCAGAGACCAGGGATGTGTGGGCCTGGAAATGTGGGCGCATTCTTCTCCCCTCAGTCTGCTGCCTGGAAGGGGGCCTGGTGGAGAGAGAGCTGGCAGCAGGTCGGTCTGGCAGATCCAGACAGCAGAAGGAACCTGAGTGTGGGGTGCAGAGTGGGCATGTGCCGGCTCTGGACAGTGACCTGACTGGGAAGCTTTCTTTGGTTTGAGCCATTCCTCTGTGGTTCGCTTTGAGTCTATGCATAACAACGGGAACTATCCTTTCTTAAAACCCGTAACTATCTGCTCCAGGTTATGTCCCTCTTTTTAGACAATATGTTTTTGCAGAAAATTCCCATTTCATCTAGATTTTAAATGTATCACAGTATAGCTATAATGTTTCTTTAGCCCCCAAATCGACACTGTCTCTAGTTCCATCGCATTCTCTCCCTTTTCTTCCTTCTCAACAGGACCTCTACTGCCAAGGCTGGTCTTGAACTTACTACACAGACAAGAATGACCTTGCACTTCAATCCTCCTGCCTCTCCCTCCTGAGTGTTAGGATTACAGGCAAATGCCCTACTCCAGTTTATGTGGTGACGGGGACAACCCAGGCTTCCCGGATGCTAAGCAAGCCCTCGACAATCCGAGCCACATCCCCAGCCTTTCTTCTCCATTTCTGTCATGTCTTTTCCTTCACCATTTCCCCTCACCTCCCTCTGCCCCTGGCCCTCCCTCATCAGTACCTAGATTTCTCACCTCTTTTGAAAATAAATTTATTTTTATTTTCTGTACATGTCTTGCCTACTTGTAGGTCTGTGCAGAACCTAAGGAGGCCAGGAGAGGGCATCTGATGCCCGGGAACTGGAGCTACAGATGGTTGTGGGCAGTCGTGTGGGTGCCAGGGATTGAACCCAGATCCTCCGCAAGAGCACCCAGTCCTCTTAACCACTGAGCCGTCTCTCTAGCCTTTTCTTATATCTTCAGCAAATGAGCTGATTAATCTGGAGCATTCACATGTCCTGGTTCCTCTACTTGGGATGTTCTTCTCAGGTAGCCGCATGGTTCTGTCTTCCGTGGGAAAGGCCAGATATTTTTCCTCAGGATGGCAAACTAACCTAGTCTGGGGCTCTGTGTGTACTTTGTATCACACACACACACACACACACACACACACACACACACACACACACACCACTCACTGTCATCAGAGATGTGCGTAGATTTTACTTGCCTGGGTTTTTTATGTCTCATCTCTGCTTCCTCTTTTGATCCCTGTGAAGGCAGAACCACACCTGAAGTAGCTAGAGGGTGTTTAGAATTTTTCCATGAACTGATGAAGCACGCACTCCGAAAGGGTGGCTGCTTTCTGAGGCCCAGGTTTCCCTTTTTACTGATTGCCACTCACTTGTTTCCTGTTTTATTGACTTCTGCTTTTCTTTATTAATCTCCGCTGTCTTCAGGCTCACTCTTCCTCCCTCCTCTCCACTCCCCAGAGTTAAATGCTTGGTTTTGTTTCAATCTTTCTTATTTCAACTAGAGGGTTTATGACTACCGGTTTTCCTCGGGGTCTTATTTTGCCTGTAAAACGTTGCTCATTATGCAATACTCCCTTTATTGTTCACGTCTAAATAGTTTTTAATTTCAGTTTGTTTTTCTCTGTGACCTGTGTGTATTTAGAAGGCATCTGACTATCTCAAGGCAGGTAGACTTTACTTTCACCATCTTTAATGCTGTTATCATTTCCTACTTTTAATGAGTTGTGGTCAGAAAAGCAGCTTGCATTGTTTTTCCTGTTTTTTTAAAAAATATTTCATAGTATATTCCATGATCAGGTCTTGCGAGCAATCTGTGACAGACATAAATAATCCTCGGAAAAGACAATCTCAAAATTCGAACTTGTGTGCACCTGTTTCCATCCTGCATGTAAAAGCATGTGTGTAAGTCTCCCTCTGCTTTTCGCTGTCCTCTATCCATTCATTTGAAAAAAAAAGAAAGAAATATTAAAAAAGACTACATTTCTCATGTTACATGAAATTTCCTGCTTACTCCCACTATTAACATTTTCAAATGATTTATTTTGCAGATGCAACAATCTCCTGGTGGTCACATCTTAATAGACGTCTATCTGCTTGAGACACTTCTCCACTTCCTATCTGGGTTTAAGGTGGTCACACAGCTTTCTTCTGCTAATGATTGCCCCATCTTCACTCATAGCTCAGTGTCCAGGCTCCTCCCCCTGCCTTTTAGCTCCTCCACCACGAAAGGTCAGACATCTAGGTGTCTGAAAACACACTCTCAGGCCCTGAGTGCTAATAAGAGAATTGAATGCGCTCACGTTTCTTTCTCCCCCAATCTTGTTAGGAGCTGCCCTCTTTTGTGGTGCCCCCTCTGCCTTTTGTGACCCTCTCTTTGCTTTGAGCTAGACCTTCCAATTCTCTTTCAGAGGAATTAGCAGTTACCTCTCATGGAGGATCTATTTAAGCCCATCTTCCCATTGTCATCTAGAAAGAATAGCCTTGTTCTACACCGACAAGAGCTATTTCCAACTTGTGAGTCCCCAGAGCCTCCCCGATATAGACATCATTACAGATGATGAAGTTCCAAGACTCATCTGTAGACTTGATGGCCCGTCGCTCCTCAGTTATGGCAGGCGGGAGACCATCAAGGGAGGAGAGCCAGTGTCCTATGAGGACCCCCTTTCTGGTTCTTGGATGAATGTTCTGCTCTTACAGGGGAGAGGGACAAAGAGGTCTTCTGTTAATCTTTTTATAAGTGCATTAATGCCATTCATAAGGACTCTGTCCTCCTGGTCTAATCCCCTCCCAAGGCTCAATATCCAATTTTATTATATTGGGAGTTTCAGTATATGAACTGGGATCACAACACAGCACAGCACAGCCAGACCATAGCAAGAGTGTTTCTTTCTCTTTCTCATCCTTTGAGCCCACACTGGGCTCAAACTACCTATGTGTCCGAGGATGACCTTGAACACCTGGTCCTTCACGTTTCTCACAGGAGAAATTGTATGACAAATGAAGAAAACAATGGGCTACATTATAGTGCAGGGTTTTGCAAGCTTCCTCCTGTGATCTGACGCCCTGGTTTTGTTAATACCTTTTTACTGAGCCCAGCCATGGACCGTCTTCCGCCTCTTGGCTCTGGCCCTTCTTTAGTCTAAGAGCCGAGTGGAGTAAGGGCAACACTGTATCCTTGAGTGTTGCCTCTGGATGGGAAAATACTTGAAAAGGATACAATTGTGTCTTTATTGAGCAGGTTTTTAAATTTTGGTTATGAGTCCGTGAACAGCGTAGTATACTAACCACCATCACGGCTTTGGCATCGTGTAAAGTGTGGGAGTGAGCGGTGGGTGGAGAATGTGAGTAGGTGCCACACCTCTTTAACTGAGAGCTATGAATACCCAGAGATTCTGGAAAATGGCCCCACAAGGTTGCCCAGGGACAACAGGGATACTGCCTGGGACCAAAAGCCCAAGAAGCTTACTCTCTGTCTGTCACTCACAAGTCATAAAGAATGTAATTAAGAAAGAAAAGCTGAGAGCTGGAGAGATGGCTTGGCAGTTATGAGCATGTGGTACTCTTACCAAAGACCTAAGTGTAGTTCCCAGCACCCACATCAGGTGGTTCACAACTCCCTGTAACTCTAGCTCCAGGGATCCAACACCCTCTTCTGGCCTCCACGGGGGTCTGTATGCATGTAGTGCATATACCCACACATAGACACATACATGTGCACATAATTTTAAATATAAAATATACCCCCATTTTTTTTAAAGAGAGAAAAATAAAGATGCTGATCCTGACATGGATGGGGGTTTGGCCAAAGAGAGGACAGAGCCATGGTTGTGTAGACGAGAAGTTGAAAGGGACAGAGGAAGCGGAAAGCTAGGAAGCAAAGGAACTTACAGTTTGGGGTCTAGGATTTACACGTGGCTCTAAAGAGGTCTTCTAGAAGGATCCCAAACAGGAAGGCAACTACAGACCTCTAAGAGTATGTGAGACAGCGAGAGTGTGGTTGGCTATGAGCTGAGAGGAGAGTCCAGGAGATGGCCTGGAGGTGAGGCCTTCTCCTGTCTCCTCTTCCTCCCCTTCTACTCATCCCTACTGTGTGGTCACAGTGTGGGAGGCACATAGGAGACCCAGGTGGTAAGTGTCATGGTCACAGCTAGGAAAGGAGGCCTGGAAGGCACCATTGGGTGCCTGTGTTGACTGCTCAGTAGCCTCTCTTTCGTTGTGTATGTGTGTGGAGGGGAGCGTCTTAGCAGATGTGATAAATTCTCTTAAAATAGGAAGCTTCTTTACTTTGGATTGCTCAGTGGGCCCTGACAGGCAGAGGATATTCGACAGACATTAAAAAGGAAAGCAGTCAGGCGGTGGTGGCACATGCCTTTAATTCCAGCACTCGGGAGGCAGAGGCAGGCAGATCTCTGTGAGTTCGAGTCAGCCTGGTCTGCAAGAGCTAGTGCCAGGACAGCCGGGGCTAAAAAGGAAAGCAGTGGTGCTATGAAGCCAAGACTAAAGGGATGTAGTCAAACGCCAAGGCAAACTGGATACCACTTAGGAGAACTGTGGTGAGACATAGCTCTTCCATTAGAGTCCTTCCATCGGTCTGCAGAGTTCTAGCCCGGAGCACAGAGGGAGGGTGAGCTGCTGCTGTTTTACAACCCACTTTGTTCTCATTTGCCTCAGTGGCTGCAGGGGACTAACTCCAGAGTGATGGGAGCAGCCTCCGGCAGGTGCCTGGTGCTTGCCTGTCTGCAATCCCAGCACTGGGAAGTGGGAGCTGTGAAGACAGGTGGAGCTCAGGGGCTCACCCCCCAGGCCAGCCACATGGATATATTTAACACCACTGAACTGTGCATTTAGAAATGCTTACAATAGTACATTTCATGCTGAGCAAATTTTAATGCATAATATGTGTGTGTTCAGGTGTGTGCAGGGAAACATGTGTACATAGGTGTGCAAACCAGAGGTCAGCCTTGGGTTTTTGTCAGACACTGTCCCCGTAGATGACTTAAGACAGGGTCTCTCCCAGACCTGGAGCTCTCTGATAGGCTGGGTTGAGTCAGTGAGTTCCATCCACCTGCCTGCCCCCCTTCTCTCCTGCTGGGATTACGAGTGTGCACCCCCACACCTAACTTCTTATGTAGGTGCTGGGGATCTGAACTCTGATCCTCATGTTTGTGCAGCAAACTTTACCCACTAAACTCTCTCCCCGAGCCACTTGATACTTGCAAGTGTCAGACAATACCCCTGACTGGCTGTTTTAGTAGAAAGACATCCGTTCACATTGTGTCTAAAAACACTTTCCACGAACTAAGCGAAAGGCAAACATTTCCGTGGGATGGCTCTGTGCTGTCCATGTGATGTCTGCCCCATGGGCCAGTGGAGTTTTCAGTGACCTTTGTGAGGAAGGGGGCGGACGCTCTGCACTGTGCGGCCTCCTTTCAGGTCCGGCTTATCCTCACAGCACATCAACACTCTCCTCTGTCCTACACCCTCCGCTCAGGGTTTTGGTTTTGAGCCGAGCTTCTCCGGGGTCAATCATGCCACACATTACATCTCCACTAGATTCACGAGGGAGGATGGGGGAAGACATCTCCTAGCCGCTTGCCTTTTTAAACACCTACTAAGTGGGGAGGGAAGGCTCACCAAAAGGACTCTAGCTGCAAAAAGGATAACCCGTTTGAGGGTTTGTCTGAGGCTCCCAGCTCCTTCTGCCTAGAAAGAAAGAGACAAAAGGTGAGGTTTGGTGGGTAGGAGTGGGGATGGGTTAGCGGTAGAGGTTGGGGGTGGGGGTCACGGACCCACCACCTGGAGAAGCTGAAAGTCAAAAGTGTACAGCTTCTCGTTGGCATGTTTCCTTGTGAGACTAGTGTGTGTGTGGATAAAATGGATCTACAGTAAAGCGCTAGCAAGTAAAATGAGGTAAATTAGCATAAAAAGAGCCCTTCACAATAGGCCCCCTTCCCACAGTACCACGGAGTACAAAGGCCCTGGGTTATGGTTTTCTTTCTGGGTTTGTGGCACCCTAAAAATAACCTGAGACTTACATGATTTAAAAATGCCTCGTTGTGGTTTCACATGTGGGGCTGGTCCCCTGCCTCCCGTGAGTCCCATTCCAGACAGTCTCTCTCCCCATCTCCAAGCCTGGGGGACACCTGGCCCCTCCCGTCTGTCTGCCTGAACAAAAGCTATGGTGGATCTGTCAGGTCCCATTTGGAAACACAATATCAATCTTGCCTTATCCTGGTATTGATGGGTTATGGGTATTCTACTGTAATTATGTCAAAAATGAAATATTTCAATGTGATTGGCAGGCCGATTACAATAATGCATGTCATTAGACCCAGAGCTTGCTTGTGTATCTAGAGAGAACGCCAGCGGCAATTAGCTGTGTTTCCTTTAAAATTTGCCAAGATTTCACTTGGTTTCCATTGTGTCAATGTAAAACACCCCACAGAGGCACCTGGTGGTAGGCATCTCCAGGATTCTCCGTGGAGTGTGAATGGGTGTGGGGATCCCATGTATACAGATGGGTGTGTGTGTGTGTGTGTGTGTGTGTGTGTGTGTGCGTGCGTGTATGTGTAACAGGGATGGGACTCACTCCATCTCAGCTGTCTTTTCCATGATCTCTTTTTTCTGTGTCTTCATTAAAAATATTTAAGTAAAGAGATTTATTGGGTCTACTTGGGTCAAACACCTAAGTGGCTGCCATTGCACAAGTTGGAACCCCTGGCATACCAGCCCTGGCCCTTGGCATTGCTTGCAGATGTTCAGACTTGTTGAGTAGATGATACCCAAATGCAAGGAGGTAGGTGTGTGTGTGTGTGTGTGTGTGTGTGTGTGTGTGTGTGTATGGGTTATAGTTGTCTACAAAAAAATTGTGTAAGTGCGGAAACCCATCTTTGGGACACATGACACCAGGAATGGACTGGGTCGGGTCTAGTACTATTCACATCTCAGTTTCATGAGCAAAGTATTCTGTTGCAGAACAAGAAAATTAGCTGATATATCAGTAAGCACAGCACATTCTGAAGCACTGGTGGTAAGAACTTCAGTCCATGGGTGAGGAATGGGGTGGGCGTTTCTCCCTCAGGAAGCCCTAAGCACAGAAGAAACTGACTGACATGTCCCTGAGTAAGTGTCTTGGATACAGAAGGAGCATGACCTGGTAGTTTCTGCCTAAACTTCCTGGAATCGATTCTCTGGAGGGGCAAGTATACATTGGTGCCCAGACCTGGGATGACACAGGAAGGGACGTGTGCACTCTCATGGGTCGGGAGGCTCGAGGTCTGAGATCAAGGTGTATGTCAGGTCAAGCTCTCCCTGACAGTTAGGGAAGGATGTAGACCTGGCCTCTCTTCAGGCTTCTAGGAGCATCCTGGCTTGTTGCAACAGAACTAATGTTGATGTGGCGGTCTTCCCGCCACATCTAGATGTCCCCTTTAGAGAAGAACATCAGTCACACTGGATGAAGGATCCACCCAACTCCTCCCCTAAACTAATACAATGACCCAAACTGCTCATAAGCCATAGGGGTTAGGATGGCTGTATAATCCCTGGAGACACTGTGCAATCCAGAAGAAAATTTAGATCAGGATCAAAGCTCCTTCTAGACTTGATGGACAGTTCGAAGGTTACCTCCCTCGGCCCTGTAGTGCCCCATTTCAGAGACTGAATGACTCAGAGCCAGGGTCTGGAAACAAGTGTGAACACAGAACAAGGCTCAGGAGGATACAGTGGCCCGATAAGGATGCTCACTCCTCTCCCCTTCTGAATCCCCTTCTTCCAGCAGAAGACCCCTTTCCCAAGACCTCTCTGGTTTCTAGTTACCTCTGCTGCAGAAGGTAAATTCCAGGCTCTGCTTTGCCTATGACTGCTCAAGCCTGGGTTGGAACCTTACAGAGAGAGGAATACTTCCCCGGAAAGGAGGCTTTGCTTGGTTTGACAGCAGAGGTTTGAATCTAACCCTGGCAGATACAGGCCTGCTTTGGGAACGAAGCCTCTGGTTCACATTGCCTGAGCCTCAAGGAGGGCCATTTGAGTGATGGGAGCAGCCTGGCCATCTCTGCAGGGCTTGTACTGTCAGGGTCCTGGTGGCCAGCCGTCTCTCCTTGATTCTTCCCATTCCGTGTTCATTAGGACAGAGTTAGCTAAGAAGGAAACCGCTCTGTGTCTAAGGATTGGACTAGGCCAGCTGGGGCAGCAGGCTTGCTGGACAGCTCCCCCCCCCACACACACTTCTCCATGCGACTAGGGGGAGCTTCCTTAGAGCCATGTAGATTTCCTCTTTCTAATGGCTTCTTGGAATCCTCTTTCTCAGGAGGCTTCCCTGTATGCCACCCCATCTCCACAGAGTGCCCTTTGCTTCACAGACATTTTTTACTCTTGTGTGTTCATCTGTCTGACTTCCTTTCAGGCAATCAAGTCTTTTCAGCCAGGAGCTACGCCTTTGTAGGACTCTTCTTGTCTGGGACAGTGTGGGGGACTGGGATACCTTTGGTCCAATGGGTGTTCCATGCTTGCATGTGTGATTGCCCCGAGAACAGTGGGTGGTGTGGCCTAAAGAATGGCTTCACATTGGAATACCCATCCGTAAGTGTAAGAAGCACCTCTGCGCATAGCCAAGGTAAGAAATACTTCTGAATTTCTGTTTGAGCTTCTGGAATCTTCTAGTACTATTCCCTCAGCTCTGCTCTGCATTTCCTTGGGGCTGTAAAATGGTAACGGATGCTGCCTGAAGGAAGGAAGTTCTCTGGTGAAATATGCTGAGGAAGTCTGAGGTTTAATCAAAAATTGTGTTTTCTCTTTTTGGAGATGAACAATTAAAATCTTTGCAGAAAGCACAGATGCGATGTGTCCAGTGCTCATTGGCAGGACCACTGGTGCATAGAACATTCTCTAGGGAATGCTGGCTCATCACTCTTGATTTTGCTGCTACGTCATAGACTCTTTTTTTAAAAAAGATTTATTTGTTTGTTATACAGTGTTCTGCCTGCATGTATGTCATAGGCCAGAAGAAGACACCAGATCTCACTACAGATGGTTGTGAGCCACCATGTGGTTGCTGAGAATTGCACTCAGGACCTTTGGAAGAGCAGACATTGCTCTTAACTGCTGAGCCATCTCTCCAGCCCCCTCATAGACTCTTACATAAGATACCCCTTCTATGTGTCCTGCTGACCAGGCAATGCACCACACATCCCTCAGCCACTAGCAAAGGGGTTCCCAGCATCCTCTCTTCCATGGCAAGCGGATGCACTGAAGTGGCACGTGGAATTGAAGCTGTGGCCAGGGATCTCAGTCCGTGTATAGCTCAAGTGGTAGTGACCATTCCATGGTGAATTCCAGTGTTCCTTTGGAAGGAGGAAGCAGAGGCCAGAGAATAGAATGACCTCCCCAGAGAAGTCTGGGGAACTATAGTCACCTGACTCAGTGTGGGTCTTTGTATTCCGTCAGTGTTCTCAGTGGGACCTGAACCCCTTTAGTCATGAAGGAGAGTGTCAACCAGAAACCAAGAATTGCAGATATTCACTGAGCACTAAGGACCCACAAGTCTCAGGTCAGTTACCCACTATTAATTGACGTATGCCTCCCGGGGACACTAGAAGCTGGTGTATTTTGAGCAAACTTATAGATGAGGTGGTCAGTTTGAGGCTTTGCATTGGGAATCGTGGGGGAAGTTCAGACCAAGCCCTGCGAGCTTTGCCTAGACTGTCATGCTATAAGACACTGTTAACGCGCTGCTCCGAAGGTTTCCTATCTGCAAATGGGCCCCCAGAAAGCACAGCCCACCGACATGCATCTCACTCACCCCACTGGAGATCTAGTCCTGCCTTGGGATTTGCTGCTGCGTGGCTGCCTTCCAGAGCAGCCTTCTGGGAAAGGGGGATCGATGGCAGAAGGGGTAGATCCAGCAAGGCTTTTTCAGTAAAAGCCTTTAATGCCTCTTGTTCAAAGCGTTTAAGTGCCTTTTAGATCACAGATTGAACCATCAACATTGTAAAGTGGAGCCTTTTAATACCAAAATACACTGTCAGAGTAAGATTCCATTATGGGAAAATGCATTTTCCCTGCGCCAGCCTAGAGAATAATTCTCTCCGTGTAAATAGTTGGTGTGAAATGTTTGATGACAAACGCTTTCTCCGTATTATAATAAGGGACTCATAGGCTGTGTGTGTGTGTGTGTGTGTGTGTGTGTGTGTGTGTGTGTGTGTGTGAGGTGTCTGCTGATTACACATAACAAGTCATGTCTCATCCGTGGACACTAGTTTCTTCGTGAGGGTTGGACTCGAAGGACTTCAGGTGTTTACATGATAAAGTTTCGCTTCTATGCTGGGCATCCATATTGTCATCCTAAAATGGGGGCTTTGGAATCAAGAAACTTTTGAGTTGAACCCTAGACTTTGAGCAGCTTAAGTGAAGGGGGAATAGAGCATAGGGGCTCGTGCTGTGTAAGGAAATGGCCTCCAGAAAGGCTGGCGTTCCAGAAACCCAGCATTAACAGTTTGCTTTCCCCGTTCCGAGGTTCACCATCCAGGTCATTCTCCCTGCTACCCTCGCCCACCTCTGTCCTTCCTCACTGCCCTGGGACACTGGCAAAAGGGAACTTATTTCTCCCAATAGTTTCAGAAGCTTCTAGGTCAAATCTCACTGGCTTAGATGGAAACGTGTATGCCGCTTGTCCCTGAACAAATCACCGTCTTTAGGGTGCCGACTCTATTGCTTGGCTGACCCTTGGTCACATGCTCACTCCAGAGTGGAAGCGGTCAGTTCCTTTTATCCACAAGGTCCAAGTTATTGTGCTGGCTAGTTCTATGTCACCTTGACACAAGCTGTAATCATCTATGAGGATGGAAATGCAATTGAGAAAATATCCGTATAAGATCAGGCTGTAGAGGGACAAGCCTGTGGGGCATTTTCTTAATTAGAAACGGATAAGGAGTGCCCAGATAATTGGGGGCTGGGACACCCTGAGGATGGTAGTCTTGGGGTATATAAGAAATCAGACTGAGCAACCCGAGGAGGGGGGCAGGAGCCAGTAAGCAACAGTCCTTCTCCACGGCCTCTGTGTCAGCTCCTGCCTCCTGGTCCCTGTTCAGTTTGAGTTCCTTCTCTGATTGCCTTTGAAAATGAATGGAACTGTGATGTGGGAATATAAACAAAATAAACCCTTTCCTTCCCGTGCTGTTTGTGGTGTTTCACCACAGAAATATAATTTGTAACTGAGATGACCACAGATGGTGGTGTGTTCCTGTCCTCCCCTGTCCCTAACGCTAGATCAAAGAGGAAGGAAGGAAAGATGGAGGCAGTGGGATCAGGGCCGTCTATCTGGTCTTTGGGCTACTTCAGTCTTTCTGAGTGTTTTAGGGTTTCTGCTACTGTGAAGTGACATCATGACCATGGCAACACTTATAAAGAAAAATATTTTCATCGAAGTGGAAGCTCACAGTTTCAGAGGTTTAGTCCATGTGATCATGGTGGGGAGCATGGCAGCTGGGAGTATGGCAGCAACATGCAGGCAGACATGGTGCTAGAGAATTCTACATCTTGATCCAAAGGCACCAGAAAGTGAACTATCTCACTGGGCATGACTTGAGTATATATATGAGACCTCAAAGCCCGCCTCCACAGTGACACACTTCCTCCAACAAGACCACGCCCACTCCAACAAGGCCACACCTCCTAATAGTGCCCCTCCCTTTAGGGGCCATTTGCTTTCACACCACCACATTGAGCCAGTGAGGCTTGAGAAAGCGCTAGTGTGTGTGTGTGTGTGTGTGTGCGCGTGCATGCGTGTGTGTGTGTGTGTGTGTGTGTGTGGGGGGGGGGGGGTAGTGCTGGTACCTTTGAGCTGTTTCAATCCCATGTATGCTCTCCATTTCTCCTCTGGACTATTTATCTTGGAAGGCCTTTCTGTGAAGGTGGAGTCAGGAATTCTGCAGACAAAACCTGGCCACGTCTTTGCTCTTTGAACCTGCTTTACTGATAGCAGTCTCCTGGCCGTGCAGCATCTCTTCGGTTGGCTGATGCTTTTCCAAGAATCCTTCTGCAAAGTCGGGTCTCCAGGCTGATTTCTGATCCCAGCATGGATTTTCCGTGTACACATGGCCAAGCCTTTTCACCTCTCTGAATGCCACCTTCCTGACTTGTAAATTTACCTTTGTATAAAAGCTCGCTGGGGGCTGGGAAGGTGACTCATTGGTGGTACTTGCCAGGCCTTGGAAGGTACTTGAAGACCTGAGTTTGATGCCCAGAATCCACGTGGGAGGAAAAAAGGGGAACCAGGTGGGACACATTTGTAATCCTAGCACTGGGGAGGCAAAGACAGGAGGATCCCTGGGGCTCACTGGACAGTCAGTATAGCCTGTTTGATGAGCTCCAAAGTAGGTAGACACGGTCTCAGAACAAAGATGGATAGTTCTTGAGTTATGACACCCATGGCAGTCCTCTTGCCTCTACATAGACATGTACTAACACACATGCATTAACAAGCATGCGCGCGCACACACACACACACACACACACACACACACACACACACGCACACTTCCTTTTTGCCCCTCCCCGCATATATACCTTAGGCTCTCTCTGGGTCTAGAAGCTGCTCTGGTACTCTCCTGCAGCCTGGGTTTCTGAAAAGGCTGAGACAGCCTGTGGTAGGTAGTACCTTCATTTTTTGTGTTAGTTAGTACCTGCATTTTTACAGATGCGTCTAGAGTACACATGGGCTCTACCACAGCAGGCTGAGTCAGGTGGTAAGGGACGGTCGCATGCCTGGCTTTGCAGAGGACACGCCTGGACTGTTCTGGGGACAGGACTTTGTACAGATGATTCAACCTTCTGGGCCTGCGCTGCCTGTTTAGAGCCTGGGGGCTGTTACAGAATGCTCATGAGGACACTCGCTGCTGAACTGAGGTCAGGGCAGAGTCCAATTCGGGGAAGCAGGTAGCTGCAGGAGGGGTGTGCAGCGACACCTCAGAACTCGGAATGCAGATATTACGCTGTGGCCTTCTTTCAGTCCCGCTAGAGGGGATCACGGCGTTGACACCAGCTGTCCCTGCCACGAGACACCGAACAGTTCTCACTTCAGAGGGAATAGGAGATGGTTTATTCTAGAGCCACCAATGAGTGACCATGGCCTGGGAACACATATCACAGGTCACTACGAATGCCGTATTCCAGTGTGAATGAAAAACTGAGGACACGGTGCCTCTAGGCGTGGTTGAGGAAAAGGCTTGTTGTAATTATGAGGCAGAACTGCCAGAGGCATTGGGAGAGTTCAGACTGAAACTGGCCAGCAAACTGAACTGGGCTGTGGGTGCCGTGTGTGTGTGTGTGTGTGTGTGTGTGTGTGTGTGTGTGTGTGTGTGTGTGTCATGAGAGAGAGGAAGAAGAAGGTTGGGAGTAGGGAGTGCCTGGTGGCCCAAGTCCTCTTTGATACATTAAACAGGCACCGCAATTTAGCCATTTGTCCGGGGTCTCCTTGAGACCTAACACAATGTGGTGAGAGATTCATGAAGCTTTTATAGTAACAAAACAAGGAAAGCTACTTGCTTCCCCAAATTGGACTCTGCCCTGACCTCAGTTCAGCAGCGAGTGTCCTCATGAGCATTCTGCAACAGCCCCCAGGCTCTAAACAGGCCTGGTTGAGTCATCTGTACAAAGTCCTGTCCCCAGAACAGTCCAGGCGTGTCCTCTGCAAAGCCAGGCATGCGACCGTCCCTTACCACCTGACTCAGCCTGCTGTGGTAGAGCCCATGTGTACTCTAGACGCATCTGTAAAAATGCAGGTACTAACTAACACAAAAATGAAGGTACTACCTACCACAGGCTGTCAAGACACTTTTCCGATCTGTTGGTGGAAACATCAAGTAGGTAGCTCTCAGCCAAGTGAGCTCCAGCTGTAGGCCTCAGGTGCTGTCTGATGTCTGCGCTGTTGGGTTGATGGGTTCTAGGGGGTCTGTGGGTACATTCTATAGAGCTCCCCTGGTGGTCACAAGGCTGTTAGGCCACACACAGAGCCGAGCAACAAATTACTGTTTAGGGAGCTAAGCCCAAGATGGTTGGGATCGGAATCTGCATCATTCCAATGCTCTACAGTGATTGACGTTTTAGTCAGCCAATGAACCTCGGAGAATGTTAATGCATATGTAGTTCTTACCCCTGGGAAGTTCAGCTCACAAGGCTTTAATGGAAAGGTAAGATTCTTGCTGGGTTCTTGCTGTGACATCACCCAGGATTTACGGTGTACTCTTAAAGATCTGAGGTGAAAAACAAAAGGACATCTAAGACACACAAGGAATATGGACATGTGAAGACAGGCAGAAATTAGAGTGACCCCCCAACCAAGGGATGTCAGGAGATGCCAGCAGCCGGGGGAAGCGGGAAGGAAGGCTCTTCCTCTGAGCCATCCCAGGGAGCAGTGCTGTGTTGCCACCGTGTTTCCAGAACTGTGGCAGGATTTCCAGGAGAGTTCATGGAGTCCAAGGTAAAGGTCGAAACACCTCTTGGCAATGACCAGAAGGGCTGCCTAACTTCAGAGCAAAGTGATGGCTCCCTGGGTCCTGCAGCAGGCCCAGACTGGCTCTCTGTTTCCAGAGGGTTTCTTATCTCTCTTTCTCTTTCCTCTCTTTTTCCCCTCCCTCCGTTCACTCCCAGCATGCACCCCATCTTGATGTTCAGTCTGATTACCCATGGAAATTTCCCCTACTGAGCTGATTAATCAAAATACCAAGTCATTCATATCACACTTCCTCCTGATCGGGCTTAAAAATAGTCAGTAACAGATATGTACAAATAGACTGGGCGACACACGGAGTGATTATCGGTGATTCAATTCACTCTGGGATCATGAGGAGGGTGAAATCGTTCGGCAGGAATGGGTTTTTAATGATATGTTTCTAACTAATAGGGAAGATAACACACATTATACACGCTTGGGCTTTAGTAAGTGAGCCATACCAAACGATGCATTCCTTCATTCAAGAGACACTTGGTATGGACTGCGTGCCAGACGCCATGCAAGAACTCTGCCCTGGGGTCCTCAGTCTAGCACAGAGGATGGGCAACTGCGCATGCCACATTCATTTGGAGTTTGGAGACAGTGACAAGTTGTTGAAGAAGGGTGCAGATGACTGAGAGCAGCCATGGCTTATAGATTTGGAGGGCATGGGCTTTGGGGCTAGACCTGGAGGTTTCAAATCCTAATCCCACCTTAGAAGAGCTGTTGAACACCACTGAGTTCTGTCTCCCCCTCTTCTTCCTCCTGATTTTCAGCCCAAAATGTGTGTGTGTGTGTGTGTATATATATATATATATATATATATATATATATATATTATACTTTATTATATATATTTTCCAGTTCCAGGGATGAAACCTAGGGCTGCTAGGTGTGGTTTTTGTCTGTTTTTCCAAATGAAATTATCTGGGAAGAGGAACCTTAATTACCGCTTTTTTATTTTTTTAAAAACATTTGTTTATGTATGTGAGTGTTCTATTTGCATGTGTGACTGTGTGGCAGAAGAGGGAATTGGATTCATAGTGGTGAGCCACTATGAAGTTGCTGGGAATTGAATTCAGGACCATTGGAAGAACAGCCTGTGCTCTTAACCACTAAGCCATCTCTCCAGCCCCTTAAGTGTTTCTTGAATGAAGGATTGCCTTCTTTAGATTAGTCTATAGGAAGTTCTGTAGGGCGTTTTCTTGATTAATGATTGAGGTGTGAGGGCCTAGTCCATTTTGGGTGGTGCCACCCCTGGGCAGGGGGTCCTGGGTTGTATAAGAAAGCAGACTGAGTCACGAAGAACAAGCCAGTCAGCCTTGTTCCTCCATTGATTCTCCTTCGCTTTCTGCCTCGGGTTCCTTCCCTCCTTCACCTCATGATGGATGGGAACTGTGACACAGAAGCCAAGCAAACCTTTCCTTCCACAAAGCTCTTGGCCACGGCATTCTATCATGGTCAGAGAAAGCAAAATAGGACACTGAGCTAGCCCTCCACCACCGAGCTATACCTCAGATGTTTCTTAAAGGTTCTAACACAAACTAACGTCAGCGTCCCCTGCAGTGGGGCAGTTGTTGACACCTGGACTGGTTCACTAGCCTTCCAACTACTATTTCTCTGTGCAGACTCTGGAGACCTTGTTACAACCTGTATGGTTGATTAATCAGCCAGCATTTCAGGGCTGCTATGTGGAGGATTTAGGGCCACTCCTCATGCGTCCCTCTGTTCTGTCATATTCTCTTGCCCCCTCTTTCCAGCTGCGCTGGAGTCCCATCCTCCGACTCCTCAGAAGAGACAGTGGTGGCTTTCCTCTCTGGGTCCAGCACCCTGCGGCAGGCACACTGGGTGCTGTTGGTGTGAATGCCCTACAGCAGGGGTCTCATTAGACGGTGCTCCCCTTCAAGGGCAGGTCTTTTGGTTTTTGTCTGCTTTGACACAGTAGTAGGAGATGTTATGACCTGAGCTACTCCACCAGCGCCAACAGAGCCGCCTTCCCTTCCTCACCCCTTCTCTCTCCTCCCTCCCCTCTTCTCCTCATTCCCAACATTTAAATTTGACCCTTTAGTCTTCCTTCCCTGACACCCTTGCTTCCTAGTATGTTTGAGTTTCTGACCAAAACTACTTTTTTTCATTCTGAAGGACTATTTCACTTCCCTTTTACTTTTGGAGGATGATTTCACAGGATACAAAATCTAGATTTCTGTTCTCTCTCTCTCTCTCTCTCGTTTTGTTTTGTTTTCTTTGAGACAGGGTTTCTCTGTGTAGCTTTGGAGCCTGTCCTGGAACTCACTCTGTAGACCAGGCTGGCCTTGAACTCACAGAGATCTGCCTGCCTCTGCCTCCTGAGTGCTGGGATTAAAGGTGTGCACCACCATCGCCCAGTGTGTGTGTGTGTGTGTGTGTGTGTGTGTGTGTCAGTGTGTTTTATACATATTTCACCCTATTCCCTTTCTTGCAAGGTCTTGAGCCATCAAACATCATTCTTGTGTTTGCATCTGTCTAGGTTCAGTTTGTCCTCCGCTGTGCTGTCTCCGAGGGTAATTGTCTACCCCTGGTCTTCAGTTGGTCTATTTCATGCTTGGCAGGCCAACTGCTGCTTTCAACATCCTGTTTGTAGTCTCTAAGATGTCTTCTCATACCACAGCCACCATTCTCATCAGCTCACCCACCCTCAGTGAACCATCCCCACCCAGCCCATCATAAAGAAGTTGGGGTCCCCTGTATCTCCTCTCCAGTTCATAAATTCGAGTCACACATGTTTTGTATACTGCAGCAGTCTCTAGTTGTCCTGTTCCATCCCACTCAGGTCATGAAGCATCCTTCCACCAACATTTCCAGACTCTGCATGCTACCTTCTTGATACTATTGATAACCCAGGATCACCTGAAGATGAGCTTCCTGTTTGGTCTGATTGACAAAATCATTGATTATTTGGGAATTTCACATTAAGCACCCCGGTTACACAAGTCCTCCCAGGTCTATCCCCCTACCCTTGTAAACCTCTCCAAAAGAAAAGAAGAAAGAGACAAGTCCAATTTGTGTTGTCCATATACTCACTGGAGCAAGGGCAAACTCCTAGTCCATTAAAGAAATCTGAGTCCGCCAGGCAGTGGTGGCGCACACCTTTAATCCCAGCACTCAAGGGGCAGAGGCAGGTGGATCTCTGTGAGTTCGAGGCTAGCCTGGTCTACAAAGAGCTAGTTCCAGGACAGGCTCCAAAGCTACAAAAAAAATCCCTGTCTAAAAAAACAAAAACAAACAAAAAAACAAGAAAGAAAGAAAGAAAACTGAGTTCTTCCCTACCAGCACCGTTGCCAGCCGCCATCTTTGTGAACACCTACACTTCAGCAGCCTTATCACAGCTGTTAAAAGTTCTCTCTTTTTTGGCTTTCTGTGTAGGTTTTCCTTTTCTTTCTGTCCGTTACTTTTCTTTGTCAGGGATGGGGGCTGTCACAGAAGCCTTCAGTGGTGACATAGGCCATGGACATCAACATGGCCCCTACCTGCTGCGGGATCACAGACATCCTCATGAATCTTGGGCTTCAACCAGGCCTGGAGCAGGGGCTCATGGATACCAGCATGGCTTCCAAGGGCACCGAGGACAACAGAAGTCTTTGGAGGAGGGCCAAGCTAGAAAAGGAACCGTTCTTTATCTCAGACATCCCGTTGTTGCTCACAACCAGGGCAATCGATGCTGCAGCTGGGCAGCATGTTCTGAACCTGAGTCTATACAAGCTCCAGGCTGCTGCACACCGCCCTGTCGGCCCTACTCAGCAAGGACGCTTCCCGGCCCACTGCAGCCTTCTTGTACACTAATGGCGAATCAATCCCACACCAATTATGTTTTAAGGGGGTATTTATTTTGGGGGGTAAAACTTACATACACCATAAACCGTCAGGAAGGGAGCCTAGTCGCTGGAGCAGGAGCCGGAACCAAGCGCCGGAACCAAGAGGCTGAGCCGAGCTTGGCGCTCTTCTTTTAAAGAGAAAATACCATGCCCCAGTGGGCTGGTATTTCAGCGGCTATTGGCTGACGGAGCGGAAGGCCCTCCTGCAACACTGTGGGCTCGTGCTTCAGCGACTATTGGCTGAAGCAGCGGAAGGTACTCCTGCAGCAGTACACCTGTCATCGCAGTCGTCTGCAGTTCTGCCTCTCTGCATTGCTCACTCACTGTGCTCTGCCGCTCTGCCCCTCCGTCTTTCCCACCTCTCCATGACGTATTCGCTAGTCATAGTGGCCTTGGAAGCTGCAATGGTGGTGTCACACAGTGTATATATATGTGTGTGTGTGTGTATATATGTAAATACACACACACACACACACACACACACACACACATATTTCTCTTTCTTCCAAGCAGCTATACATGCAAATTTTCATTGCAATGAATCATTGATCTGGTTCAAGGTTTCTGGTTCCTTCCTTCCTTCCTTCCTTCCTTCCTTCCTTCCTTCCTTCCTTCCATTCATTTTTCAAGACAGGGTTTCTCTGCAGCTTTGGAGCCTGTCCTGGAACTGGCTCTTGTAGACCAGGTTGGCCTCGAACTCACAGAAATCCGCCTGCCTCTGCCTCCTGAGTGCTGGGATTAAAGGCGTGTGTCACCACCGCCCGGCGGTTTCTGATTTCTGGAGCACCAGAAATACTGGACCATTGCTGAGGCTTGTCTCAGAGGTTCTGCTGCTACCCAGAGTCAGGCTGATGTTTTGGACAGGCAGGATGTTAAGGGTATTCTGGGAGATCGCCTGGCCGTGCGGCATACCTCTTTACCCTTACTGACTGCTGCCCAGAGGTTCCTGGGCTCTCCCTTTGTGCTTTTAGCCTTTAGGCGGTATGTTGCCCTGCACTCTGTCTCCCAGCAGGACAAGCAGGACGGGTTGCTGCTGCAGTGGCTCCATGTTGGGGGCCATGTGGCCTGTGGGCCTAGGAGCAGCCCTATTAAGTAATGACACATTTCCTTGGGAGCTTCAGGCTGCTGCTCACCACCCTGTCCTTGTTGCTGGCATGGGACATGGCTGTTGTGCTTGTCGGATGTGGACAGTGTTGCTGCCCCACAGCCTGCAGCTCCCATGAGAGCAAGCAGCAAAGCGGCAGAGTTGGCCTGTGGGCCTAGGGCCAACCCTATTCAGTATTGACCTGTTTCTGCAGGAGTTCCAGGGAGCAGCCGCTTATCTCCTGGTCCTGGGTGTCAGCAGCCCCACAGTGCATTGGGCCTCTGTTCTTGCTGCCTGATGGCTGAGGTGCTGCAAAGGGTATAGATGCGTCATTCTCCGCTGTACATGGCTCTGTTCTGCCACCTTTCTTTCCAATTCCAAGAGTCCCCTTTTAAACAGCACCTTCCCCTAAGACTTGCCTTTTCTTTCTTTTAGTTGTTCTGGAGGCACTCCAGGCCGTTGAGACTCCTCTTCTGCCATGTCACCTCTCGGAGCCTCCACGTGTCTCTCAGGCTCCTCAGAACTCCGAGGTGAGTGCTGGTGGCTACCATCGTCTTTATTTTCACTCGAGAGTTTAAATTTTAATTGATGAGTTTTTATGGGTGTTGTATGTGTGCGTAGAGACCGGAAGACAGTTTTCAGTTTTATCTTCAGGATGCTGTTCACTTCCTTTACCTCCTTTGATAAGGTTCTCTTACTGGCCTAAAGCCTGCCAATTAGGCTCTGCCTGCTGGCCGGCCACCCCCAGAAGTTGTCCTGTTTCAGCCTCTTCAGTGTGGTATTGCCAGCTCATCCTGCCATGCTCAGCATTTTCATGTGGGGTTTCGGGATTGAACCCCAGGTCCTCACACTTGTGCAGCATCTGCTTTACCAACTAAGGCGTCTCCTCAGCTCTCTGTCTTTCTGATGTATTGTCAGACAGTCTGTAGAAGCCTAATGCTTTCTCATAAGGACTCACCTCATCTCCTCTCCCCTCTCCTCTCCTGCCTTTCCCTCCCCTCAACTCCCCCCATCTCCCCTCCCCTCCCTTCATCCCTCCACTCCCCTCCCCTCAACTTCCCTCATCTCTCCTCATCTCCCCTTATTTCCCCTCACCTCCCCTCACCTCCCCTCATCTCCCCTCATCTCCCCTCCCCTCCCCTCATCTCCCCTCATTTCCCCTCATCTCCCCTCCCCTCCCCTCCCCTCCCCTCACCTCCCCTCATCTCCCTCATCTTCCCTCACCTCCCCTCACCTCCCTCATCTCCCCTCCTCTCCCCTCCCTCCCCTCACCTTTCCTCATCTCACCTCACCTACTTCATACAGAAGAGTATAATAAGATGAGAGGGGGAGATGGGAGGAGAGAGGGAGAGAGAGAGAGAGAGAGAGAGAGAGAGAGAGAGAGAGAGAGAGAGAGAGAGAACCCATTGTTGAGTTCTTTCTCAGAGAGGTTTGCAGAAAAGGAGCTGGACTTCCTTTCCAATAGCTTCCCCTGTTGGCTCATGGAAACTGGAAGGTAAGAGCATCAATCCCTTCATGATGTGGCCATCCCCTACTCTATAACTGTCTGTCAGTTTATGTCCATCACCCCTCAGGCATCTTGTATCATTCATCCCTGTCCTGAGAGCCTCACAGTAAAGCCATACTGGTGCCCAGCCAACATTTGTTTAATGATGAATGGATGAATTTTAGGAACCAAAGGGTTCTGCAATAGGACCAGGACCTTCCTAGGCAGCTTAATGCTTTTCAAGACCTTTGGGGCTTAGCTCAGTGGTAAGCTGGGGCCAAAGGTGATCATGGAACACAAGGATCAAGTTCACCAATTATCCTCGGGTTTGTATTTAAATTCCCGGTGGTGGAAAAAAAAATGTTACCTTCCTTAAATCAAGGCTTTATGCCTCTGATGCAGGTGTTAGAGTGTGAAAATACTGGCTGAGCTCAGCTCCCTGGTGTGAAATGCAAGTCTCGGGAAATTCAAACCTACTTGTCAATGGCAGCCCAGGTTTCTTTTATTAATGGTCACTAATTGTCTGCAAGCAAGCCACACCTGTGAGAGGCAACATACCAATTGGCTTGTTTGTGGGAAATATCAACTTTCTGATTATTCCTTCTCTCCCAAGGTACTGGGCAAGGGACATTTGTGCAGAGCGAGGGGGAAAATGTCCACTTACCCGTCTAAGGAGGCGGTGTGGAGCTACCACCATGTTAGAGGCGCACAGTTGAGACTCTGAAAACCCTACTCTGTCACTACCTAGCTGTATTTGTCCCTTGTCCGACAGCTGGGGAACTTGGATAGAAAGGAGGCAGATTTAGCTCTCTATCCAGGAGGCTGACAGGGCAAGCAGCGGTGATGTTAGCAAGGACACCAAGGCTACATCAGCTCGTGACAGACAATGACGTGATGGTAGGAAGAAGTGGGGAGAATGAAAGTCCTCGCCAGTCACTTCTGAGGACAGGCGACCCGATGGCCCCAGGGCCTAGCACTACACCTGCTGCTTAAACTGTTCTCTCCACTGTCTCACTGTTGCCCAGTCTGGTCTTGAACTTGAGATCCTACTGCTTCAGCTCCCCAGATGCTGGAATTCCGTGCCTGGCTTTCACCATCTTTCAACACTGCCACACTGGTGACCATCGATGAACCTTGGAGCAGTGACCTTGCCACACCAAGCCCTTACCAGAACCTTAGGCCAAGGCCCCTTTTCTTCCCCGTGAGGCTCTGCTAATCACACTGTCTTCTGGGTTGATCATGAGGATTAAGTAGGTCAATATCATCCACAAGCCTCGTGCGCTGCCTAAGTTCAATACTTTTATTCCTGTCTTTTTTTAAGATTTATTTATTAGTGATGTATACAGTGTCCTGTCTGCATGTATCCCTGCCCGCCAGAAGAGAGCACCAGATCTCATTACAGATGGTTCTGAGCCATCATGTGGTTGCTGGGAATTGAACTCAGGACCTCTGGAAGAGCAGCCAGTGCTCTTAACCTCTGAGCCATCTCTCCGGCTCATTTCTGTCCTTTTTTTTGATGTTTTCCTAGGAATTCTGTCAATGTGTTTAACTGTCTGAAGTTGAGGTATGCCCACATTCTGGCTTTATGGATGCTCCCTCCATCACGAGTGAAGAAGAAAGGATTCCTGACCTGGGTCACAAATGAGTTGCTAGGAGACACTGATGAGGGGGAGAGACGGACTGCTGACCTGAGAGCCGTTTGGGGCAACAGACACAGCCTCCTGGCAGGCCCAAGCAGCTCTGTGACTCTGAGTTTGGGTCCCATTATAATGACAGGACGGTCATTATAAAATATCCCAGACCTCGCGGTTTAAACAATGGGGATACTGGAAGCAGAAGTTCAAGACCAGGTTGCAGGCAGAGCTGCTCTCTCTCTGACCTACCAGTGCTGTCTTCTCCATGGCTTCAGCACGGTCTCCCCTCCACGTGGGTCTCTGTTCAGCTCTCCCCTTCATATAAAGACTCCAGCCCTCATCGATCACTTAGTCACCTCTTCAAAGGCTCCGCCTCTAAACACAGAGCCACTCCGAGGTCTTAGTGCCCAGGACCTCAGCACATGACTTGGGAGAGAAAGGACATAATTCGGTCTAAGAAACCACAGATTTGGTGCTAGAAGAGCAGCAGGTAGCCCACAGTCCAGGAGAGAAGTTGAGACCTCGTTCTCTGAGCCACCTCGTTATGTTCTGTCTCTACTGCCGGACTTGCTCTTGATGTGGGCGAGGGGCGAGCACACACACCTGACTCTTTCTGGGGACCCCACAACCCTGTCGCGCTTTATTTTCCCCTCCTCCTCAGTCTGTCCTCGTTTTCAAGGAAATACCGTGTTGCAGCTGACAGTTGGAGCTGAGGGTCCTGCTACACTCTAGCCTGTCCCCCGGGGCCCCGGACCTCCAGCCCTTGTCCTCGCGAGTTTTCTGTCCATGTGACACAGCTAGTCATTCCTGGAAGAGAGAGCATCAGCTGGGAAAAGGCCCCCACCAGACTGGCCTGTAGGCAAGTCTGCGGGACATTTTCTGGATTGAAGAAAGATGTGGGAGGAAACGGCTCAACGTGGGTGGTCCTGGGGTTTGTAAGAAAGTAGGCAGAGCGAAACAGTACACAGCTTTTCTCCAGTCTCTGCTTCAGTTCCTGTCTCCAGGGTCCCACAACGAAGGAGAAGGACACGGAAGTGTTAGCCAAATAAACCCTTTCCTCCCCGGACTGTTTTTGGTCACTGTCTTTATCACAACAATAGAAAGTAAACTAAAATAGACTTTTTTTTTTTCAAGGCAGGATTTCTCTGTGTAGTTTTGGTGCCTGTCTTGGAACTAGGTCTGCCTCGAGTTCACAGAGATCTGCCTGCCTCTGCCTCCCGATTGCTGGGATTAAAGGTGTGCGCCACCATTGCCTGGCAAGATAACCTTTTAACACACAAGCTTTAAAAAGTCTCTGGATTCTATCACGTCTGCTGAGAGTTTCAAAAGTATGAAATCTTCAAAGAGTAATTTAGAAAGAAAATATGATAGCCTGTCCCCAAATTTCAAAGCCGAGAAGTGCTATCCCTGTCTTTTTTCTTATCGGATTCTTTCCCTGGGGCTTCCAGCTGGGATGCCTTTTTACTGAACTTCAAGGAAGCCACAGGGTCTGAGGGTCCTTAGGAAAATGAGGAGGGGCACTCAGTGGTTCCTATGAGCCAAGCAGAGCCCTGAGTCCTGACTCTCAGTGAACCCTGGCCAGCCAAGATGTTCCCACCTGGAACCACTGAAAGAGCCACGCATTTGGCGCTTGCCTTGGCGACCAGGTGACTGCTACCTGAAGACCAGGGAGCATTCTCCCTGCTTGTTGGTGCTACTCTTTGTTTCCTTTGCCACAAAGGAAGACAGCCGTTATTGGTATGATATAGATGAATATTATAAATCCTGCCTCTGTGGCTTTGGATAAGTGGCCAGAAACCTCCAAGACTTAGTTTCCATAATGGTAAGATGGGCTAGCCATGGCGCCTTATCCCAAAGAACTGCAAAGGCCCCACGAGGTACTTAGGTCCACATCCTATGCCTGTTGGCAACAAATCATGCAGAGATATTCTGAACAGATTACTAATAGAGTCTAGGTGGTGGTAATAGTGGGTAAAAAAAAAAAAAAGAAAAGAAAAAAAAAGAATTTCCATGGAGTAACTATATTTAGCAACAAATCTCTCCAATTCTCTGGTAATAAAAGGACTTTGTTTTGCTCAGAGTCCCCTTGAGTCCCACAATCATGCTTATATATAGTGTCTTTTGTCCCAGAATCTTAGAGAAGCTCTGAAATCAAAACATGACAAGAATTGGATGGTTGCAAAAAGAAAAGTGACAATTGGCTTTTGTTTTTGAACAAGCTCGCCTTCCCTTCCCAGTTTGCAGCTTGGCAGCTGGGTATGAGCATGCGTCTGTATATGACCCCAGTCTAGCCATGAAGGACACAATGGCAGCTGCTTGTAGCTGGGTTCTGGAGATGGAGAGATGAGAGAAGGGGACCCCACGATGCTCAGAAGGTGGAATTAAGAGGGCTAAGCAGAAGGGGTGTCTAGGAGTGTCTGCCTTTTCTATCCATCAGGTGAAGCATTTTATATATGTACTCTTATCAGCTGATGTGATGGATGAAGATGATGTGTGTGTGTGTGTGTGTGTGTGTGTGTGTGTGTAAAAGTGGCAGGTGTGGTGAAGTTGGTAATTTATACAAGTGACAGAGAAGGGGCCCATCCTGGGTCTGTCCTTCCTTCCTTCCTTCCTTCCTTCCTTCCTTCCTTCCTTCCTTCCTTCCTTCCTTCCTCCGTCCCTCCCTCCCTCCCTCCCTCCCTTTCTTTCTTTTTTTTGTTTACTTTTGCACACAGGGTTTCTCTGTAGTTTTGGAGCCTGTCCTAGAACTAGCTCTTGTAGACCAGGCTGGCCTCGAACTGACAGAGATCCACCTGCCTCTGCCTCCCGAGTGCTGGGATTAAAGGCATACACCACTACCACCTGGCCCTGGGCCCTCTCTTATTCACAAACCCACATTGGCTCCCATCAGCATTCGGTTTCTCTCTCTCCAGAGAGGTTTGTCTTTGTTTTCACAAAAGCAGGAAGCAGGAAGGTCCACCTGCCAAGACTCAGGGCATGTAAGATCTGCGGCTTCGGCTTCGCATGGGGAAGAGAATGAAGAACAGAAATGCCCTGGAGAGGATCTCCCGGGAGGATAAGAAAGCTGTGGGCACCTGAGCATCTCATTTGATCTATGTCTTCATTCTGCGTAATATCCAACGACTTTTTTCTTTTTAAAGATTTATTTATTTATTATGTACACAGTATTCAGCTTCCATGTATGCCTGCAGGCCAGAAGAGGGCACCAGATCTCATTACAGATGGTTGTGGGCCACCATATGGTTGCTGGGATTTGAACTCAGGACCTCCGGAAGAACAGTCAAAGCTCTTAACGTCTGAGCCATCTCTCCAGCCCTGTAATATCCAACTTTATTATGTGCTTCTTAACAGAGAAATAAGACCATTGTTGACTTCGACAGGCACAGATTACAAGAGGTGTCCTGATAGCAGAGGTTAAGAATGTGACGAGCATGCGCCTCAGAGCTGATGAGAGAGGGCAGCGGCGTGGCTCAGTGAGTAAAGACTCTTGTTGCCAAGTCTGAGAATTTGAGTTTGAGCCCAGAGCCCCCATGATGGAAGGAGAGAACTGGCTCCTGCAAACTGTCCTCTGACCCCCACGTGTGCCCTGTGGCTTGCATGCAAAGTCACACAATAAATAAACCAAAGTAGTTATGATAGTTAAATAAAAAACATAACTAAAACTGAAAAAGTAATTGGTCAGAGATTGCATTTGGGGGGCCAGCTTCTCTCCTGTAACAAAGTTGACCGTGGGAGGTAGAAACCATGGTAGATATTTTAGGGACAAAGGAACTTAACATGGGGAGTTAAGTAACTTGGACATCATTGACAGGCTGGGCTAGCAGGTATTGGCTGGTGCTGCGGATGCCCACTGGATCCATAGCAGCTCTGACCTTCTTACATTTTCCAATATCAGAAGGTGCAAACCACATCTGTAAGGACTTGGAACAGTCAACTCTGCAGGGTGGTGTTAATCTTACCGGGCGAGAATAAGACCACAACCACAACTTTTAAGCCAAATTTGAAGCAAGCTTTATTAATATGGTAGTTTGAATGCAATTGACCCCCATTGGCTCATGGGAAGTGATACAGTTGGGAGGTGTGGCCTTGTTGAAGGTGTGTCACTGTGTGGGCAAGCTTGAAGTCTCTTTTGATTAAGCGTCACTCAGTGCCATAGACACTTCCTATTGCTTTTTGATCAAGATGTAGCCAGCACCATGTGTGCTTGCATGCTGCCATTCCCCCACCATGATAATTATGGACCGAACCTCTGAAATTGTAAGCCAGTCACCCCGATTAAATGTTCCTTTACAAGAGTTGCTGTGGTCATGCTCACTGGCCAGGTTCATATCTGGGATTCAGGGTATGGCACCAAATTACACTAGTTAGAGGCTTATAAGGCATAACCCACAAGGGTAGTACTTTCTGTTTTCATCAGGGACAAGTATACATCCTGATGTACTTCCTGCCTATGTACCTCTCTGATGTAGGATGCCCTCTGTATGCTGTGACTATGTGTTTCTCTTATTGGCTGATGAAGAAAGCTTATTCAGCCAATGGCCAGGCAGATTATACCTCGGCTGGAAATCAAAACAAAGATAGGGAGAGAGAGAAGATGGAGTCAGAGAGTTGTCATATAGCCTCTGGGGAAGCAAGATATGAGGTAACAAGCCATGAGCCTCATGGTAAAATATAACGTAATAGAAATGGGTTAATTTATAGTTAGAGCTAGCCAGTAAGAAACCTGAGCCATTGGCCGAACAGTTGTAGCTGAAATTAAGCCTCAGACTGGTTGGTTATTTCATAAGTGGTTGCCGGGACCAGGTAGGCAGATAGATCCAGTCCAGCAGGATAACGGGATGGAGAAAAAACACCATCTACACCTCCTGAAACTTACGATCAAGCACATCCTGTTAGTTGGAACCACCAAGCTTGTTTACAGAAGCGAAAGCATGTGGTTTGTTACTCTTGGGGAACAACAGGCCCCCAGCATTCCTGGAAGTCGTCAAAGGGCAAGTGGGATTTACAGGTTAGAGGCATTCTTGCTTTGCAGATCTCTGGAGTGTGGTAATTTAAACATAAAACATAGTTTTAGCCCTCACAGTCCAGTTCACAATCATCTTAGTTACTTCTTCTGTTCCTGGGATAAAATACCCTGACTACAGAAACTTAACGTAAGAAAGGTTTTACTCGGGCCGGAGAGATGGCTCAGAGGTTAAGAGCATTGCCTGCTCTTCCAAAGGTCCTGAGTTCAATTCCCAGCAACCACATGGTGGCTCACAACCATATGTAATGGGGTTTCCTCTTCTGGCATGAAGGCATACATACAGACAGAATATTGTATACATAATATTTAAATAAATAAATATTTTTTTTTAAAAAAAGAAAGGTTTTACTCTGGCTCATAATTCACAGTGAGGTCCCTCAGGGTGGGGCAAGAGGTCTTTTTTTTTTAAAAAAATATTTATTTATTTATTTATTTATTTATTTATTTATTTATTTATTATGTATCCAATATTCTGTCTGCGTGTGTGCCTGCAGGCCAGAAGAGGGCACCAGATCCCATTACAGATGGCTGTGAGCCACCATATGGTTGCTGGGAATTGAACTCAGGACCTTTGGAAGAGCAGGCAGTGCTCTTAACCTCTGAGCCACCTCTCCAGCTCCCGGGGCAAGAGGTCTTAATGCTTGAAGCAGCTCTTCACATCAGATTCACAACCAGGAAGCAGAGAGCAATGCATGTACCAGCCTTTTCACCATTTACAGTCGGGGGGGGGGGGGTGTCCCAGCCAGGGGTCAATGCCTCCCACAGTGGACAGATCTTCCCATCTCAGTTCAGAGAATCGAGGTGATCCTTGCCCTGAGCCCCTCTTCCCCAGGAGATTCTAGATCTTATCAAGTAGACAATTGAGATGAACTGTCTTGGTGACTTTGGAGCTTGGTCTGTTTATCTATTATCCTATATAATTTGCCTTGCAGAATTATAAGAGATCATTTTCTCAGAAAGTAATTGTTGGGGACTGTGGATCCCAAGACCCTGAATTTTTCTGTAAACGACTTATTACGCTTGCAGCTGCTCTGAGCAGGAGACCCTCAGGAGTTCCTGATGGCAGGGGAGTGGTTTCTGGTAGGTTTTGGCTGGGGCATGGCTATCAGTTAAAGATCCCTATATAAGCTGCCCTGGAACACAATAAAAGGGGCATTCTTGGGGAATTCAAGGATGACCCTTGTCTCTGTATGTGTCTCTGTGTGTGTATGTTTCAATCTCTGGGCCCCTTGCCTGATGAACCTGGTACACTACAGGTGTAATACCATAGTACACGTAGTACAGGTGCTACAGGACCGTAGTATACGTGGTAGCTCGGATGTTACAAGTAATAGATTTTCATAACATACTGTTTATTGGAATTTGTGCATGTACCTAGCTCTCCCACTAGATCTTAAATGTCTTGGGACACTATGCCTGACATATAGAAGATGCTCAAAAGGCCTGGATGAGTACGGCTGGAGACTCCTACGTGTTCTGCTCCTCGCCCCCCTCATTTTCCTCCTTACCAGGGGCAGTGTTTCCCTGCGTTACTGTAATTAGTAAGGACACTCAGTGGCTTTGTTCCAGAGGGATCAAAGCCTTTCTCAAGCTTAACCTCATTTTCTCCCATTGGTCTGGGAGAGGCAAATTGCTAGTTAGCCTAGGATGACTGTTCCCACTCCACAGATGAAAACAAGGGCCAGGACTAACTCTTGGGTGGAGCCAGCACCTGGTGGCAGCCTGCCAGGGCAGTATTTCTTCGTCATGGCTCTCTTGGTTGCTTGGGTTTCCCGGATGGAGTTTCCACCAAGAAGGAAAACAGCTGCCACTTCTACTTTTCCCAGTGTCTTCTGCTGTTGACGTCTACCTGTCTCTGTATAGGGTTACCAGGAACATAGGAGCTCTCAGAAGAAAAGAGGGTAGCCTGGGGCCTGGCTCTGTGGGAAACTAACGCAGAGTCTACACACCAAATTGTAGTCTTCCTCACTGAGGACCTTGTTTACGCCCCCTAACCTCCACATGAGTCATCTGCTTGATCCTCAATGGTCCTGAGCTAGGAGTCCCATGACTTAGCTCTGACCCTGTTCTCTTCACATCTCTAATGCCATGCTAAAAAGATTTCGTTTTGGGTTTGGTTTTTCAAGACAGGGCTTCTCTGTGTTGCTTTAGAGCCTGTTCTGGAACTAGCTCTTGTAGATCAGGCTGGCCTCGAACTCAGAGATCTGCCTGCCTCTGCCTTCCCAGTGCTGGGATTAAAGGTGTGCACCACCACCACCACCCGGCTAGGAAGGATTTCTTTACAGGAACTGCCTGAGACTGTGTATAAAATGGCCAAGAGAAGAACATCCAAAAGCAGATTCAGGATCATGAATCCCTTAAATTAAAATGTACAGAAAAGTATAATTCCTACCTAACAGATAGTAGGGTGTCCTGAAGTATTAATTACATGAGCATCTTTCGTGGGTACTCTAACCCCCGGTTCACAGAAAATGTTCGAAAATATTTGTTTGGATTACAGTGGTTGGTTTTTAGTTTTGCTTTGATTTTTTGAGACAGGGTTTCACTATGTGGCTCTGGCTGTCCTGGAATTCACTATCTAGACCAGTCTGACCTCGAACTGACAGAGATTTATCTCTTTCTGTCTCAGGAGTGCTGGGATTAAAGGCATGTGCTCCCAGGTCTGGCTGGAGAGGTGTTTCAAAATAAATGGCAGGGTTATGCTTCTCAAACCTTTCCTCCTGAGCTCAACTCTTAATTTCAAAAGCTCAGTAGGTTGCCTGGCCTTCACACCAATCTATCAACTCATAGAATGTGCTGAAGGTCTCCTGTGTCCCAGGAGTCACATCCTGACTGGTGGTATTTCAGACATGCTGTCACCATGACGGCAGCTTGGACTGGTCTCCTGCCATGCTCGGCACTGGTAGGACTTCTCAGCACGCGTGGGTGGTGTTGGAGGTGTTGGCAAGGGCCTTGGAACATAGCCGCAGCAAAGCAGCATTTAACCGAGAGCCATCCGACTGAGGGTGCCAGAGCCACGAGCTCTGGGATACATTCTGTTCCCACAGACGATGCACTGTCGCTGACTTAACTGTGCTTTGAGGTCAGCCAATCGTCAAGTCAGTGTGGAAGCAGGGACCTTTTTCTCTGCACGTCTGTGGCGAGGTCAGGGGAACACGGTCACACTGTAACAAGTGAATTTCACTCCGAGCTCAGATGTGTGTCTGTATTTGTACGTGCGGAATGTCTTTCACTCAAAGCATCCCGACCACGGAGCCTTGCTGTGGGACTTCACACTCGTGAGATGTGTGAATCTTGAGCCCTCTTTACTGACGAGTATTCATCAAGAGCTCACCTTGAGCCTGCATTTCCATCAGGGCGTATACAGCAAGCAGATGCCACGGGAGGTTCTGTGGAGGGGCGCTTATATTCGATGAGGCTGTTGAGAGAGGTGTGGGGTTGGAGCCACACAGGACGGAACAGTAACTTGTGGCTCAGAGGCAGCCATTGTGTTTTTTGCTCAAGCGCGCCCCCCTCCCCCAATCACAGAGGCCTCCTTGCATACTTGTGGGAGGCCCAGGGAGCAGTGACCTTTTCAGCTAAGGGACTTCTTTGCTTGTGTGTGTCGTTGTTGGGAAGAAATCAGAAGAAACATCACCTTTTGCTGACCTTTCTTTTCTTTCAGTTCTCGGGGTCCCCCACGGGTCAAATTCAACGGAAGCCCGGGAGCAGTGGGACACACAGTGCAGTTTCTTATGGGTCAGCTGCACCGGCAGAACCCAAGACCAGGAAGAAGCTGGAGTAGGTGGAGCTACCTAGGGCAGTGGATTCAAGATATGAAGATCAATGTTACACTGCACACTGGGCAGTGACTTAGATTTTGTGGGGGCTATTTTTTTTCTTATTTTTATTTTTTTTAGGATCCGCTTTAAGAAAACAACACAGGTCAGGTGTGGTGGCAGGCACTTTTAACTCAGCACCTGTGAGACTGAGGCAGGTGGATCACTGTGAGTTCCAGGTCGGATTGGTCTACAAAGTAAATTCCAGGATAGTTAGAGTTAGGGAGACCCTGTCTCAAAGAAAAAGAAAAGAAACAAACAACCTCACCCCAAATCTTAAACTGGTAAAACAATAGTAGAAACAATAACACCACCCAAACTCAAAGCCTTTCCCAGGGCTTCAGAAGACTCAGATCCAAACTGCAGCTTAGCCCGGTCTTTCCACCCTAGACGAAGGAGACAGGTGAAACAGAGCAAAGAAGACGGGCTTTGAAATCTGAAATAAGTCTCTTTGTCTATATGTTTAATAAATCAAGCTTCACTTATCTCTGGTAATATTTATTTAGGTTCTTACGGCTTAGAGAGCCACACTATCTGTTTAAGACAGTCATTGGGCTGTAAACCACATTTCCCAGAAGTCCTCGGGCTCAGAGACCCCCCCCCACTATCTCCGCTGCCCAAAGACTACAATTCCCAGCATGGAGCGAGAGTAAGGACCACAACTCCCGGCATGCTCTCAGAGGCGGCCGGGAAGCGCGCTTTTCTCTCGCCCCGCCTTTCCCGCCGCTCGCAGCCAATGGGAAGGCTCAGTACTGCACGGTGTGGCGGGGACAGCGCCGTAGACAGGTTGCGAGTCGAGGGAAGCGGCGGGAAGTTCGTACTACTCTGTGGACGACTGATTGGCAACTCTGGGTAGGGAGCTGGCGGGTGGCGGCGGGACGGTGGGTACGGCGTCAATTCAGAGCGGCGCCTGCTCGTTCAGGCCTCGGGCGGCGCCGTGGTTGAGTCGGGCCTGCCCGGGAACCCTCGCTTCTTAGCCTGCTCGCGGAGCTGCGGGAAGCCAGGTTCTTGAAGGATGCCCGAAACGGGGCGCGGGCCGGGGTGGCAGACAAGGGATGGCAGGGGCCTGGACCCGGATTGAGCCCGTCCCTCCCCTAGCAGCAGTGCGGCGAGGCCCTGAGGCGCGCCCTACGGGCCGCCAGCTTCTCACCTCCTTCCTGGCTTTGCACCTCTGGTCTCCATCGCAAGTGCTCTATTTCCCTGTCTTCAAAGGCAAAAGTTAGATTTCCTCCAGCGTCAAAGTTTATTTTAGACCGTTTCCAGCCCGAATAGCCTTAGGTGTAAAACTGCGCCAGTGTCTTTCGAGAGATGGGGAGAGTGACTGACACACTCTAGTCCTGTTGAGGTTACCCGGTTTTTTCTGTTGTCTTACTTTTAAAGTCAGCCATTCTTTATGTATGAATTCTTCCTTTCCCTCCCCTGCTCTTGGCAAAAGACGATTTTACCATTGGAAAGGTGGTGATTAAACTTAGGGGATCTTTGAAGATCTTCATTAATTTCTCTCTCTCTCTCTCTCTCTCTCTCTCTCTCTCTCTCTCTCTAACTGGAATTGCCCATCTGTTGAGTCTGGATTCAAAATAGTGAAAAAAAACATAATGTAGAACACTTATTTTTAAGAGTTCAGGAAGAAGGCATCTCACTTTTTGTGATATGCTAATCATATTGTTTGAGGAGACTTAACTTACAATTATGACAGGCATTAAATTTCTGATCAGTTAAGATAATGCTCATCTACCTGTAGAAAGAAATGCAAGTTGACATCACTTAATAATGGCTTTCCTTGTTGTGGCACAGATGGCAGTCACCGCGACTCAGCTTCGCTGATGGTGTCTGTGCTAACCAGGAACACGGGTTGAGTTGGATAACAAATATGTGTTAGGCATTAGTGATTCGGTGCAGCGCTAGTATCCAGTACAGATATCACTTTGATAGCTGTAATGGCTGCTGCTTATGCTTGGCATTGCAGAAATGATGAGAGTCTATTTGTTAAACAAATGAGATGATGGAGTTGATGTGTTAAGCAAGGAGCCTGGCATCTAATAAGTTATCGAGTGCCCAGGGAATGGTTATGTGGAAAGCTTATGCCGAGTCTCATTCAAGTATGCCTGTGTATATTTTAAAAATAACAGCAGTGCATTTAAAATGTTGACAAGCCCTAAAATTAAACTTGTTACAGGAAATAGGGCAGCTTCTCTTAACTCTGAGAACTAACGTCAAATAATAATAAAAAAATGAATGTCCCAGATGTCTAGAGAAGACAAAGATTTAAATTTTGACTTTTCCCCCCTTAAAGACCTCTCTAATAGATGTGCTATGAATAGGATTTGATCTGAAAAATAAAAACCTTAAAAGCGTTTTTGATTTGAAAGATAAACAGATTTGGAAGTGGAATTTACCTTGCATCAAATGTGGAAGGGTGACTCCTGAGTTTATGCAAACGAGCAAAGGCTCTCTCTCCAAGAATCAGGCTGTGAGCCAGCTGGGAATGTGAGAGTGAAGTGGGGCTGTCAGGGAAGCCGGTCCGGATGGGTCCCTAGTGGACTGGTAGCTGGGTGAGCTGAGAGCCTGTGTTTTAGGCCGGTAGGATATTTTTCATGCTTGTCAAGGTTCTGTTTGAGAGTGAGAGGACACAGACTGATTCCCTCACCTGAGACCAGACCACATAGCTACTGCTAAGCACAGACCTAGTCTATCATATTGTTTTGTTAAAGCGATAAGGAGGTGAGATGAGTTTAGAAGGGCGGTGTCTTCAGCAGCCTGAGCTCAGTGGGGCAACTTTTGGGCCATGTTTCCTTGACTGTGTTTGCAGTTGTCATTTAAAGCCGTAAGGATGGCCAGTGTCATTTAATCTCTCTGAGAATGGTGTCCAAGCCCCATGTTGCCGAGGTTGCTGCGTTGAAGTGACTTGGTGCACTTCCCGGATAGTCTTACTGCATTTCTAAATGTTGCCTGGGATTTTTGTGCTCAAACTCAAGCACATCATTCTTTTGGGTAGTGTATATGTAGTGCTTGATGGATTTTTATTAACTTAATTTTAGTTTTTTGAGAAGGCTCTTACTGTGTAGTCTAGGCTGCCCAAGAACTCACTGTGTATTTCAGCTTGGCTGGAACTCACAGCAATCTTCCTGGTTTACCGAAGTGTCCAGTTATGTGTATTGGTGGTGGTGGTGGTGGGGGTAGAGGGGAGTATGTGTGCCTCACCTGGTTAGGCAATGCTTTAAAAGAAACTCTTCAGAGCCTAGGGAGGTATGAGGTGTGTCTTGACCTCAGAGTAGGTATTAAATTTACCAACAAGTACTAACTAATGGCAAGGACACTTTATTGCCATTCTTAGTTGATGTTATGAATCATATTTAGGCTTCAGGTAAGGTAGTCTTGTGTTATTAAGTGACAGATGTTTGAAAATAGCATATTATCAGACTATGTGGCTATCTCAAGATGCTTATACAGATGAACTGTGTGGAAGGAACTGTAGCGGTGCTTAGAAGCCTTTAATCCCAGCTCCTGGGGAGGCAGAGGCAGGTAGATCACTGTGAATTCAAGGCCAGCACATTCTACATAGTTCCAGACCAGCTTGAGCTACAATACACTTGAGCTACAGTGAGACCCTGTCTTGAAATCAACAGCAAAAAGGTAAGCTTGTACAAGCTGACTGTGGACATCACAGAGTATGCTTATACAAATTTGCTGCAGACATCACAGTATACTTGTACAATTGACTGCCTCCAGTGTCACAGGTGACATCATTTTATGGGACTCCTCTGTGCTCAGCCATTGACTGACAGGCTGTTAGGTGACTGGTGACTGCATTTTGATGAGTCTGCATCAACTCCTGACTTTGTATGTGTGTCTGGTCCAAAGGATGGGAATCTGTGCTCTAGGATTCAAAAATTGAGATGGACATATTTTTAGAGTAGTACTATATGAGAATCAATATATATCAGTAAGTCACGTGCATTAAGAAGGAAGAGAGACTGAATGGAAGTCAGTAATTAAGTGGCAGAGTAATTAGTTGGAAATTTTCAAATGTTCTGCCATGTACTTTTAAAGCATCCATCACACTGACACTGGAAGGAAGTGCATCTCAGATAGTTCAGTATTAGGAATGGTTGCATGGAGTAAAAATGAGGGCCTTATAACTGCTGTCTGTGTGTCAGGTTTCTCTGAGTCAGCTGGCTGACTGCTGTTGATGGATGAGCAGCTTCATCTCTAGACTTAGCTTCTTGTTTTAAGAACCTCAGAGAGACTGCTTTATATAGCTGTCGATTTTACATAAGATTAAAAATAATTGAGTTTGAAGTCTTATAGCCAGGATAATGGCAACTTTACTTGAGGTTGCATTTCTCAAGTTAGTTTACCAAGTATGTGTTGAACAAGTCCCACCTTTTGGCATTCCTCTGTCTTGCTGCACTATGGACCTGTCTCAGAATGCTGAGTACTTACTTACTGTTTTTACTATAGATATCAGTGCTTCCCAAACCCCACGGTTTAGTGTTCCGTACGACAATGGCCATCAGTGTGCAGATTCTGTATAGTACAAGTTCTCTGCTGGAGGGAATGAGAAAAAGTCTTCTTAGACATCAGAAAAGTTTTTAAATTGTGTTTTGTAAAAGCTGAATTTGGGTTATAATGCTTAAGAGATTTAGCCTTGTTTTGTTTTTTGTTTTTTTTTTCCCCCAGTCTTGTAGAATATATTCAGAAGATTTAGCCTTTTTTTTTTTCAGGTTTGTAGAATATATTTCAGAAGTAATGACTTAGAAATTTATCTTCTTAGAACTTGCTAGTGGGTCTGTAAAATGCATAGATACAGACACTCTGAAATTAATTTGTCAGTTTCTCAAATATCTATCTATCTATCTATCTATCTATCTATCTATCTATCTATCTATCTATCTATCTATCTATCTATCTATCTAGGTTTTTCAAGACAGGGTTTCTCTGTAGCTTTGGAGCCTGTCCTGGAACTAGGTCTTGTAGACCAGGCTGGTCTCGAATCCACAGAGATCTGCCTGCCTCTGCCTCCTGGGTGCTGGGATTAAAGGCGTGCACCACCACCGCCCGGCTTCTCAAAAATTTAAACATAAGGTTTAACATAAGATCCCACAGTTGCACTTGTGGATATTTATCCTAGATAAATAAAAGCTTGCATTTGTACAAAACCTTTTTCATTAATACTTGTAGATACTTTATAATAGCCCCAAACCAGAAAGAGCTCCCCATCATCCAGTGGAACACCAGGCCCTGACAAAAGGAGTGGCTGTTGGTGCACATAGCAGTTAGCAGGGAACTCACAGGCTTTGTGCTCAGTGCGGAACGCTAACTAAAGGCTGGGGACAGCCAGGAGATTCTAAAAGGCTAGGAAGAGGCTTTCGTGCAAGGAGCAGAGTTCTGCAGGTAGTTGCAGAGCCCTATTCTCCGCCAAACAACCAAGGAGCGTCTCTGTGACTGAAGCTTGTACATCATCACGGGGATGATGCCATGTATGGAGGTGCAACATTCATGAACATGCTCAGTGTGAGATGGTGATCATATCTGAACATTCAACCATGAACAGCTCTCAGCAGACATTAGGGTGATAATGAGGACAGCTATCCTGGTTCACCTGAAAGAGACAGAATGAGGTTTTGGTTTCTTAGAAGTTTTTCTTAAGCACCTTAGATGAAACAAAAGGGAAAAAACCTTGAGGTTTTTTATGTTGATTTATTTATTATGTGAGTATGGGTCTACATGTTGAGGTCAGGGTACAGCTTGTGGGAGCTGGTTCTAACCTGTACCATGTGGGTCCTGGGGATTGAACTCACCTACCAGCCAAGCCGTCTCCAGGCTCCATTACCAAAGTCTTTTTAAAGGAGCAGCAGCCTCCTTCCTCCAAATGTGTAGGAGTTCGGACTTAGAAAGTGGCCAGCCAAGCTGTGTGTGTGTGTGTGTGTGTGTGTTTTTAAAGCATTCTCAATGACAGAAGTGTAGAAATAGAAGGCAGGCTAGTATTAGGTTAGGGCTGTCTCTTTGGGGGAAAGACAGTCTCGTGCTCTGATTGTGGTGGTGGTTATGTGGATGTGTGAACTCGATGAAGTGTAGAAACACAATCTGAAAGCTGGAGTTTGAATAAGGAGTTAGTTACTAGTGCTGAGTTATCAGTTTGCTAGTTTTTAGTGATTGCTTATCCATTGTACGACTGTCATTTTATGTAGCCTTTGAAGGGTGTGGTAATTATCAGTGAAGCTGCTGTGAGTGTTCATTTTCAGGTTCTGTGTGAGTGTAAAGCTTCCGTTTTTCCTAGGATCAATGCCCATGAGTAACTGTTGGGTTGTGTGGTGTGTACTCAGCTTAAGGAACTGCCAGACTTTGCTAGTGTAACCGCACTCTTAGCCCCGCCTTCGCGCTGAGCTCCAGCTCTCACTTTCATTTGCACTTCCCAAGGGCTAATCTTCTCTCTTACTTGCCTCTCACATCTTCTTTGATGACTCGAGTCTTCAAGTCTTCTGCCCACTTTATAATTGGATTGTTTGTTTTCTTAGAGCTTTTAAAATATGTTCTAGATCCATCTTTGCCAAACGCAGGGCTCGTGAGTATATTCTTTCATTCCCAGGCTTGCCTTTGTTGCCTTCTCCTGCAGTGTCTTTCGCAGCACACACATCCTTTGTGGATTGTGCCCTTGGCGTCAGAATTCTGTGCTTAGCCCTTGGTCAGGAGGATGTTTGTATATTTTCTTCTAGGTGTTCCACAATTTTATGTTCCTGTTTCTCATATATGTCATCTAGTTTGAGCTAGTGTTTTGTACATGGTGTGAGTTTAAATCTTGGTTCATTTTGTTTCATCTGTGAATGTCCACTTACTCCCAAACCATCTGTTGAATACTCTTCTTTCTCCATAGAATGACTTTTTAAAATCTTTGCCAAACAATCAGTTGGCCATAGATCATAAATTGAATATCAAAATGAAGATGGGAGGAAATGAATGAGCAGTTAAGTAAATATGACTACAGATATATGTAGTTAGAAAATGACCTGAATCTTGACAAAAATGGGAATATGTGTAGAGCAAAGTCACGTCACAGGTAGGAGCTGGGTATTTTGTAGTAAGGAGTGAAGAAGGTGCAGTTTAAGACTGGATGGTTATTGGTGAGTAGAAACAGCTGACCAGGTGGTAGTTCGAGCCGGGAATGGTATTAAGAGAAATCTTTTAGGGCCATGTGAAAGAGGACCAGGGATAACTGTGACTCTTGATTTACCACTATGTGTGACAGAGTTCCCTTGGAAAACTACGAGAGTGATATTTTGTAATGTTGTTTATCTCTAGTATTTCCTAGGAGCACGGGTTAGCTTTCTGTCACTGGAACAAAATAATTCAGGGAGAGGTTACTTTGGCTCATAGAGGTGCTAGCTGTTGGTAGGCCCTGTTACTGTGGGGTCATGGCAGGGAAGATGATTGTGGCAAGAGTGTGTGATGGGGGAAGCTGCTTACCTGCTAGTGTCCAGGGACCAGAGGAAAACAGGAAGGGGGCAATGTCACTTTTAAGGGCACGTCTTCAGTGACCTTTCTCCAACCTCCTAATGGTTTCACCACCTCTCAGTGTTACCATGGGCTGGTGCCCAAGCCGGTACCACAGGGGCTTTTGAGAGGCAGTTATCTAGAATATAACAAAGGCTAACGGTACATTTTAGACTCTTGTTGTGTTCAGTGATGGATATTGACAAATCTGGGTTTTTAAGACTCCTCAGTGCTACCTGTAGCAAATTGCACTTGGAAAGAAGAATGGAGTCCATTGACTTGTTGTAGATGACTTTTGGACTATATGTGAAAGGGTCCAAGAGTTGAATTACTGAGGTGATAAAAGAGTTGATAAGTAAATCTGTTAAGAAAAGTCGGTGGGACCAGATTTATTTGTGATGACAGAGAAGGGCTGTCAGGTGTTCCGTAAGTATGTCCTGACCTATTTGGTGGGTGGTGATGCTCAGCTGCTCTTCCAGATCGTAAGGACCAAATGAAGAACACTGGCTCCTAATGTTGTGATGTAGTTTAGTCTTAGGAAGATACTGTCATCCAAAAGTTCTTTACTGGTAGGATGGTAACTGGGTTAGGGCAGCTCCTGGTTGGGTGTGATGGGGAGTAGTCCTAAGCTTTTAATTCCTGACTTAAACTATGTGGCTTCTGTTTATCACCCACTAAAGTTCTTGATTTCTTTTCTCATACAAATTAAACCTTGTCCCTTCCTGCTCACCAGTGGGAATCTCATTTGTTTCTTGCATTTAAGAGATCATGTTGAATATATACATCAGACTCTGTCACTTTAAAAGTGACCAGCTAGCAAACAGAACAATGTTAGACAGACTACTAGAAAACAGTGTAGTTTTTGCTTTAGTTAGAATGGAAAACAGAGCATTCCATTGCTTAAAAGTGATAACTTGTTGAGTAAAGGCTTTTGCTGCATAAGAGACAGGATGGTGTGTATGGGTGCAAGGTGGGCATGGCAGAGCTCTGTGTCCGCTCACCTGTGCTCACAGTACCTTTCTGCTGACTGACTTGGTCCAGTTCCCTTCTATAGTCCAGATCCTATCTGCCTGTATGTCAAGATTGATCAGAGTGTTACACTCCTGATTGCGACTCTTCCTTAGTACTGTCACAGAATTACCCCCTCCAGAAGAACAGGCTCTTACAGTGCTGTGCAAGCTGCCCATTTAAAACTATCATTGCTTGGCACCTATGCCCTAGTGACAGTTTGACCAACATGTGAGCAGGCACACTGCCATCCTGACAGATGGGTGTGAGTACAGGCAGCCAAGAAACCATGTATCTGCATCTAGTGTATTTGTTAAGGGCAGGATTCCCAGTTGGGATGTTCAAACGTCTGTCCATCCTGAGCTTTCACGCCTGTGGATAAAGGGATGTCATCATTAATCCCAGCTCTGACTGAGATTGCATGGATTTGTAAGAGCTCCTTGGCTCTTACAGAAGTAGGCGATTGGGGACAATCAGGATAACTGTGTCTCCTTCATCACAGGAATATTTCAAGTAATCCTTTCCTTTTTCTCCTGGCCAGAGAGATTTGTAATGAGGGTAAACCTGCTTAGAAATTGTCCTGGTACCTCTGGAATGAACGTGACTTGGTTTTCTGGAGCATGAAAGCTTCCAGAGTAATTTGTTCATGCTCTGTGCAGCGATACACGTATGTACAAACCTACGTCTTTGAAATTGGATCAGATCCGAGATCAAGTATTGACTTTGATTATAACATTAGGGCAAGCTAATTCAACATCATATCAAGATAAAATAGTTCTGAATTTGCAGTTGATTGTGAGAATTACCTATGAAATGTGCGCATAAGTCTGATTCTATCATTATTTGAGTATAATGGAAGGGAGTAGGGTTTTTGTTGTTGTTTTTGTTTTTTAGTTATGGAAACAGTATATATATAAATATTTTTTCAAGTCAGTTCTTTCTGTCTTTGACCTTACCTTAGACATTTCCTGGTGTACATGGTGGGGAACGCTAGTGACAGCAAACTCATTACATCCAGTGCAGTGCTTCTCACCCTGGCTTGTTGACTATTTAGATGGTTCATCCTTTGGTTGGGGTTTCCCTGTGCTGTGGGATGTCTGGCAGCTGAAAGGGACAAATTTATTCTCAGTTGAGAGCCCTCACTCTAGAGACAGCCTACAATACTTTAAATTAGAAGTGTAAGAAAATTCTTATCCTCTCTGGAAACCTACACTGTTCTGTCTTGGAGCCATGTGGTGCTAGCAGAATGCCCCTTCAAACAGGATTGGGTGTTCTCAGTCATCCTGAATGGAAACACCTAAGTTTTGTAAGCTCTTTGTTTGCTTTTTTTTCCTCCTCCTGCTCCTGCTCCTGCTCCTGCTCCTGCTCCTGCTCCTGCTCCTCCTCCTCCTCCTCCTCCTCCTCCTCCTCCTCCTTCTTCTTTTTTGTGGTTTGTTTGTTTTCGTTTTTCGAGATGGTTTCTCTGTAGTTTTGAAGCCTGTCCTGGAACTAGCTCTTGTAGACCAGGCTGGGTCTTGAACTCACAGAGATCCGCCTGCCTCTGCCTCCTGAGTGCCACCACTTCCCTGCTGTAAGCTCTTAGTTATATGACCTGGCTCCATGTCTGTTCACCAATGGTTTTCCTTTTTCTAAATTCTGTCTTTAAGCTGTAGTGTCATGGTTTATGCAGAGACCTGGAGTTTCTTGTCTTATGGATGTAGCTCCTTAATTGTGTTAGGAGTGGGTGTTGGCTTTCCACACACACCGCGTTATGCTAATATTTGCTTCCTCCTCACCACAGTGTGCACACAGCCTAGTGCTGAGTAAGTCTTCTTTGCACCAAACTGACTCTTCGTTGTGGTTCTGAATTAGTTTGGACTGCAACTGCGGGAGATTATGTTTTATTCTGTTAATTTACTTTTATTGAATTTAGCTAACTTTGACATTCTTAGATATTTTAGAATCCCAACTTTTGGTCAGATTGGATGTTTCATTCTTGAGTATGTGATAATGCTGTCAGCTGAGACTGGAAATGTAAGATAAAAGCATATACACACGTCTGCAGATTGAGAGGAAGACTGAGGAGAGAACAGGGAGCTGGACAGAGAGACAGCGCAGGAGACCTGGAAGGACAGTGATGGAAGGTGGAGCAGATGTAAATATTTTGTAAACTGCCAGACTGCTCAGTACTGTAGTGGGTTCTTGAGTTTACAACAGAGGGCATGGTTGCTGTGTTCTGCTCCTGTTTCTGTCTGCCTTTCTGCTTTAACTGTAACATTGGCACATAGAATGCATGACTGTAGTAAAGTGGCTTTGTAATAGTTTCTATATAGAGACAAACAGGCCATTGAGGCTTAATGAACCTGGGAAGTATGGACTTCTCCAAGATTGTAAGTTATTCTGGAAATAGATGGAGGTATCTAGTTGTTAAAGGGGAAAGCCCTGGTAAGTCAGGGGTCTTTCTTGGCTGCGTGTGAGAGAGATGGTTAAGAGAACTCAAAAGCTGTGATTGTTAGAAGTGTGGTGTATGGTTTTCTCAGACTTCTTCCAATGATTTGCCATCTGACCTATAACCATTCTTAAGCAGAAAGGGGTTCATTATGATTACATTTGTTGCAAAATGACAATCTGCTTAAGTATTGACTCCCTTTTCCCCTTTGGTGCTGGGGGTCTAACATGGGGCTTGTGCATGGGAGGCAAATCCTCTCCTATAGAGCTACATTTCCTGCCCTACTGTGATAATCTAACAGTCCTTTGGACCAGAGGAGTTCTTTAGAACCAAAGGAAGAATCTTTAAAAGAATCCATGAGCTCTAAGTCAGATTTTCTTAAATGATCCTGGGAGAACAAGAATCCTTGGCAGTGTATAGTTTTCTTTTACAGTAGTTTTTGCATGAGTGATAATCTTGTCTCACAAAATAAGAAATCTTAATCCCACACCCAAACTAGCTGAGCTTCCAACAGCAAAGGCAAAGCCAGTTCATTTGTACATCTTTCTTAACTTGCTGATTGTCTTTTATACTATAACAACCATTTATAACAATAAATCCATGTGCTTTTATGTTTTGGCACACATTTTTTTTAAAAAATTGAATAGTTGATTATAAATATTTTAAATAGAATAGCTAATTATAATGTGTGATATACCTTTAGTAGATCCTAGCATACTGTCAGTTTTCCAAAGTGGTTGACCAGCCGACATTCCTATTAGCATATGAGCGTTCCACTCACCAGTCATTCCTGCCTCCACATGCTGTAGTTTAGCTAAGTATTTTTTTTTATTGTTTGAACAAAGGTCTCACATCATAGCTGAAGCTGGCCTGAAATTTGCAGCAACCCTCCTGCCTCAGCCACCATTCCCAAACAGTTAAATGCTAAACAGATGAATAAAGAAACGCTTTCTCCTGTTTTAATGAGTTGTCTCTTCTGTGTCTCACGGAAGTGCTGTAATTTATACATTCTGAGTGTGACTTGCCTCTTTGGTCTTGGAGCAGTTTTGGGTGACTGAAACTCTGTAGTCACATACTGTCTTCCAGTCAGAGCTGTCTTCTCTTTTGTTGCTACCTTGTAGAAGGAGCGGTGGGCCGCTTCCCGCCGCTCGCCTCCCAGCTAGCGTTACCCCTGAAATAATTACACGGAAACTGTATTCTTTTAAACATTGCTTGGCCCATTATCTGTAGCCTCTTATTAGCTAACTCTTACATATGGATCTAACCCATTTTTAATAATCTGTGTTGCACCACGAGGTGGTGGCTTACCAGGAGGATTCTAACCTATAGCTGTCTCGGAGAGGAGAGTCATGGCGACTGTCTCATTGCCTTTTTCCTCCCAGCATTTTGTTCTGTCTACTCCACCTATCTAAGCTGCTGTCCTATTAAAAGCCAAGGCAGTTTCTTTATTAACCAATGAAAGTAACACATAGACAGTTAACCCTCCTCCATCACCTTGTGGTCCCAAGGGTACTCTGAAATCAACTCTCCTATGTCTAGATAGGAAGCCTCCCTGATTTCTTTCACACTTAGACCTGGGTGCCTCAGAAGTATTTTTGTGTGTTATGTAATAGGAGTGGAGCTTGCCTATGTGGGTGCAAAACCACCAGAGGTTCTCAGTCTCTGAAGGGCAGTAGCCTAGTGAGAGTGAAGTAAGTTGTACCCTTTGTTTTCGTTCCCTAATGATCTGCTACATACTTTTTTGTACTTGTTAGGCCACCTGCATGTCTGTGATCAATTGTTTATTCAATTCTTTGCCCACTTTTAATTTTTTTTATTGAATTGATTAATGTATCAGTGTTCTTTCTTCTCTCTTCCTCTCCCCTCCCTTCCCCTCCCCTCTCCTCCCCTCCCCTTTTTTTTTGAGACAGGTTTCTCTGTGTAACAGAGATTCACCTGCCCCTTCCTCCCAAGTGCTGGGATTAAAGGAGTGCGCCACCACCACCTGGCATATTCATTTTACTTCCATTCTGTTCAGGGAGTGTTCCTTCTGTAGTAGCAGGTGATTAAGAGAATTCTTAGGCTGTGTACATGCTTTTGGTGATCTCTCATGGCAGCACACAACCCTGGGTCCCTCAGTTTAGACCAACAGTCCACTGGCACCAATCCTGGGTATCTCAGATTAGAAAAGCGCACCTGCTGGTCATTTCCGTAGCACCTTGATGGTTCACACATGCTTCTAGAACAAACTGCCATTCTTTCTTCAGATAGGAGGTAGAATGCCTGACTTAGAGTTTATTCCAAGTTTTTCATTTTATAGGAGAGAAAAAACTGGAGAAGTGGACTGTTGACTGAGCTCATGGGGTGGTGGTGGAGGACCTGGGATGCATCAGCACGTTCTTAGGACAGTCTGCTGGTTTCTTGTCAATAGGTCCATTTACTAAATAAACTCAAGGGATTCCTCAGTAGGATGGGGTTCCCAGCTTTGAGACTGACACATGCACTGTGTTCTTGTGCTTGTGAGCTTTCTTGTTCTTTCTCTCTCTCCTTCCCCCTCCCTCTCCAGACAAGGTTTCTCTTGTCTTAGAACCTGCCCTGGAATTAGCTCGAGTGGACCAGGCTGACTTTGAGCTCACAGAGATCCACCTACCTCTGCCTCCTGAGCGCTGGGATTAAAGGCGTGCACCACCAACGCCCAGCTCTTTCTCTTTCTTTTGCTCTCATTCTTTCTTTCTTTCTTTCTCGGTTCAGACAGGGTCTCACTGTATAGCTCTAGCTGGCCTAGAACTTGCTACTTAGGCCACAGTGACCTTGAACTCACAGAGGCTCCTCCTGCCTCTGCCCCTGGAATGCTGAGTTGAAAGGCAAGCACCAGGCCTGGCAACACTGCTTTCTTCAGTAAGTAAGCTAATGTGACTTTTGAGTAGTCAGTTTTGTTAGGGCTTTTTAGATGTTAAAACAAAAATGATGTTGTTTCCATGGTGGATTGCTGAAGAATCTGACTCTTGGAATACAGTCTTAGGACACCAGGTTGACTGATGAATTGTTTTCTTTATATCCTCTAGTAGTTTTATCTTGCCAACAAAATTTCTGTCAGTATATTCACACACAAAGGCAACAGACATGGACTCATGGGCACACACACTAACACATAAAAATTTGTTGTTACTGAGGCTGACCTTGCACTTTTAGCTTTCCAAGTAGCTGGTGCCACAGGTACAAGCCCTGTCTGTGCCTGGTAAGCGTGTGATTTTAAAGTAGCATCTTTCTGAAGCCCCTGAGCAGCGATTTTTGTCATCCCCCCCAGGTCATTACCATTCACTCTGCAGTCAGTTCATAGAAGTGAATTTGCAGCAGCGTGGCGTCTGCTCTTGTTTTCCCAAGTAGTTTTATGGCATTTATGTGTATGGGTGTATTGTTAGTCATTAAAGGGAATATTTTGTCAACTTGGGATTAATTTTTTTGCAAAGCACTTGTTCCGTAATATATACTCTTTAAGGGGCAGGAAGATAGCTTTTTGCAACAGTTAACACTTTGTATAGGTGGTTTGCTTTGCTACTTAGTTGTAAGGACATGGGGAAATTATTTACTTCACTTAAACAGCTTCCTTGTATGCACACTTTCTGTAGTACTTACATTTTGTGGCTATTATAAAATCAGAGATAATGTGTTTAAGTCACTCAACATACAGCCTGCTGTGTAGTCGCTTAACAGTGATGGGTTTAGCTATACTCATTTGTATGTAAGAGCTGTGTGTTTTACTTAATGGTTAATTGAATCTTCCCACTGTAGATTCATTCGTTCATTCATTCATTCATTCATATTTTTACTCATTTCAGGTTAATTGAGCAAAAATAACTGATGATACTAATGTAGGAACATTATGTCAATATTCAATTTCAGTTACTAGTCTTCAAGAGGTATTACTGTTTTCAAGGTAGAGTCAGTATTGTTCTGTAACGAGTGGCTTAGACTTTACTATTAAAGCAGGAAGGTATGATTGTGTTGGGGGGGAGGTGATGAGAGTTGTATTCTACAGTTGATGCGTTGGTTGTGTGACCTGAGGCTTTGTGCAGGACTGATTCATCCAGTTCTGCTGTGCAGAAGCATCAGCAAGTTCTAGATTAGGAACACTGAAAAGCTACGATTGATATTAATAAGTTTTACTGTTCATGAAGAATTCTTTAAAATTAGCTTACTTTAAAAATTAATGCAGGTACACAATAAAGTCAATTATAAATGTTTAAAGAATGAAGACTAAACTTCCTACCCTTAAGGCATTCTGTTATTAAATCATTATATGTGCTCACATTGACAAAGTGATTCAAAGCTCCTGGAATTGCCAGTTACACACATCCCAGTATCTACAGTGCTCATGGTTGGCTGTCTGCATTAGTGAATAGGATGCTCAAAGGCACATTTGTACTTTTCACTTATAGCTTCTCTTTAGGTCACTTTATAGCTGTTTAAGTAGAGCGACCTCACTTCCAAAGTTGTTTTCTGGCCAGGAGTGGTGGTTGGTACATGCCTTTAATCCCAGCACTGGAGGTAGAGGCAGGCAGGCCTTTGTGAGTTTTGAAGCTACATAGTGAGATCCTATCTCAAAAAATTAAAAAAAAATTGTGTTCCATTGCTAAATTCCCTGTGATATAAGCTGACGGTGTTTCTGGTCATTTGTTATGCTACAGGATGCTGCAGTTGTACAAACAGGATGATTGCTAGCAGTGAACTTGAGGTACCAAAGATGTTATCATTTACAGATTTGATAGATAATGCCAAATTGTTGTACCTTTTTTTCTTCGTTTTCTTAGCAACCCAGTGTATTTTCTGACTTGGAATTTGAGTAATCTGTAGCTGAAACTATCAACTTGACAATAATTTTAATTTGTATTTGTATTGAGCCTGTTTGCTGCAAGCATTCAGAATATATTGGTAATGGAAGAAGTCATGTGAAGCACACGTAGGCAATATACTCGGCCTGTTACCTAGCAGCGACACTGAGAAATGTCTGTTTTGTGAGGAGAGAAAACAAGCGGAATAATGTTCTCCTGAACCCACTTTACCTTGCTCGGCCTATGTCCTTGGCCTCATAAATGTTGTGTAGAATTTTGAAAATTCAAAGAGAAAAGCATACTCATTACAGTTAGGTAAAAATATTTAGGAAGCAGGATTATAATGGAAGAGAAAAGTAAGGCTCATGTGCTGTCTGAGGAGCTGGGAACACTGATTTTAAATGTAAACAAGAAATGCCACTGTGAACTTGGGGTACGCCTTTCCTTTAAAATCAACTTGTAGCTCCCTGTTCAAAAGCCCTGTAAGTGATCATATCATGCAGTGTTATGACAGAAGAGTAGCATTATTGTGATGATGTTATGTCTAGCATCAAGGGCAGCGACAGCCAGGAAGTTTGGACCTCCAAATAGTCATGTTCAGCTAAAAAGAAACAAGGTTAATTCATGGCTTTTTACAGGACAGATAGCAGAGGGTGAGGGAAGGCACAGGGAGGTAGCACTCAGATCAGGATTAGCCTTTGGGTCCTGAATAGCGGAGTCCTAATGTAAAAAGAATCCTTTGGAGACTGGGGAGACTGGAATTCTTAGTAGATGTTGAGAAATGATTAATTTTGTTAGGTAATGATAGATGGATGTTTCATACGAAGTTCTGCGATGATGCTGTAAGATGGCTTTAGGAGGGGCTGGTGGAGTAGACCCTGTGTTGACAGCTGTTGCGGGGGTGAGTATCGTGTGACTCCGAACTGTGCCACTGTGCCGCTCATCAGTTCTGAAATTCCTGTAGGAAGCTGCTGTTACAGCCAGGTGTGCTGCTTCTGTGAATCTGCCCGTCCTTGTCACTTCTTTTCTCTTCTTTGTTGGCTTTTGTCTACTTTTTCTTATAATTTAAAGAGTTCTTTCAGTAATGTGAAACAAACCTTTTGTCATGTTTTGCAGATAGTTTTCATTTGTCTTTTGAGTTCATGGTGCTTTTCCTTTTTTTTTTTTATAACCTGTGGTTGAATTTCCATTTTTATTTTGTCAATTTATTATTTTTCTTTATGGCTCAAGTGTTTTTGTGTGTTTCTTATGAAAAGCCTTTTTTTCAGAGACTGAAAAGTTCTTTCATGTTTTCATGATGTTTTAAACGACTCCAGCATATTTTCATTATATAGACGTTTTCATTTTCCTAGCGTATTTGAGGCTATCCTCTTTAGAGCTGGGCTTCAAGCCTGTGTCAGGATGAATGCTCAGTAGCTCTTCTGGGAAGATATTGATATATTTAACGAAGATTCCTCAGAAGAATAGCTGTGGACAGAGTTTACAGGTAGGTTCAGGAAAGGTGTAACACGTCTGAGTTATTTTTTAAAAGCTAAATACTGTGTAACGTACTAGTAATATTTTTTTCTGCCGTAGACCCATATTAGTGATATTAAGTAGCTAACTAGTTGTCAGGAAGGTTTAGCATTTAATTTCCCCAAACAAACATTTTAACATTTTTCCTTGGGTTAAGGTAAGGAGTAGGGCTCCTCCCTGGAGGCAGCATCTCAAGCTTGCCTTTTCCCACCCTGTCCCTGTGAAGAATGGAGCATTGGACAGTTGTGCTTCTGCAGTGACCTCCTCACTGCGGGGTTGTTCTGGGAAATCTATAGGCATCTCAGGGTAGATTATCTACTGCACGCATCGACTTAGAAGGAGAAGTGCATGTACAGGCCTGGCAGAAGTCTTCCCTCTGAGGGGAAAGTGGTTGCGAGGAGGTGGCTTATATGCTGTGTTCCCAGTTAAATATGAGTTCTGCTGTTAATTCATCCCTTTTAGAAATGAGTTAAGTTGAAATATATATACTACATTTTAAATATTTTATTCTACAAAATTTTTATAGTTAATGTTAATTTTCTAATACAAGTGAAAAATAGGACTAGGAAACCATTTTTTCTTCTGCTGATACCCACTTCCCTTCCCCAGGATTTGCGGTGTGAGTGTCACCTAGCTCTTCCCAGCTTAGGTGTGAAGCACAGTAGGTGTGACAGTCGTTGAAGACCCATCACAGTTTGCTCAGCTTAGTGCTTTCAGGAAGAAATCTATGACGTTCTGGGATTGTCAGCTCCAGAGTTGCTTTCTGTAGTCTCAGTTTGATACGCACTTGGTTTATGTTACAAAAGGTACCATCTAGCCATGGATATTTGCTGTGCTTTGATTGATATGAGTGACTCACCCCTAAAACTAGAACACTGTCTTGTGCCCCAATGGGATCCCAGTGCTTTCCTGTACTGTGGGTTTTATGTCAGATAGTATTGGTAAGCAGTGCTTATCTTTTCTCTTGTTTTCTTTTTCTCTCTTCCTTCTCCCTCCCTCCCTTTCTTTCTTTTTTTAATCATTACTGAGAATTTCTTTTTTTGCAGGGGGTGATGAGGTGTTTTGAGACAGGATTTTTCTGTGTAGTTCTGGCTGTTCTGGAACTTGCTCTGTAGACCATGCTGGCCTCAAACTTAGATCAGCTTGTCCCAGCCTCCCAAGTGCTGGGATTAAAGGTGTAGCCACCTTGCTTGACTTTACTGATGATTCTTACAGGTTTGTCTCAGTGGTACATTTGTGGGAACAAACCCTGTTGGTGGCACGTGGCTCTGGGAACTCAGTCTGTGTGTGTGACTTTTACACGTTTCTGAACTCTGCTCAGAGGTATCTGCCTGCTTCTGATTAGATTGTTTACTTGTGAGAGAATTGTGTCTAGATATATTGCTTTCAGATTGTTCCTGATAAAGTTTAGCAAAAGGAGTGAGAGGGAGTTCTTTGATGACTTAACTATAGTTTGGCAGGAAGCCATTTCTACCAAAACAAGTAATTAAATTACTTAATCCCCAAGAAGTTTAAAGGACATGTGAGCCAGTGGGGCTGTGGATATGATGAGGTGGGGAAAAACATGGTTTTGGTTTTACCTGAGTCATTCACTCAGTAATTTATATATATTTTAAACCCAGTTTTTAAGATGCCACAGAGGGAGTCTTTATTACTTTTTAAAATTTATTTTATTTTTAAATTTTTTTAAAAATCATTTATTTTTCTTTTATATGCATTGTTTTTGCCTACACGTGTATCTGTATGAGGGTGTCAGATCCCTTGGAGCTGGAGTTAGACACAATGGTGAGTTGGGATGTAGGTGCTGGGAATTGAACCCAGGTACTCTTACCATCGAGCCATCTCTCCAGCCCCAAGGGGTCTTTTATTAAAGCCTTCTGGTGCAGTCATTTGTGGGTACCAGAGCAGTGCACTGAAAATGAACAACTTTTTGAACAAAGTGAGGCACAACAGAAAGTCTTACAAATGCAGCCTCTGAGAACTTGTGTCATGGGAAGATGTACCACTCTTCTCCATGCCCTGGGCAAGATTTGATCTCATGGCTGTCTACAGCTGCCCATTTTCTTTAATAAACAGTTTTTTCAAAGGTTTAGAAATGTCTCTTACCTGGAAGATTGTTGGCTCTTTCCTGAAGCTGGTGGAATGGCACTGAATTCTAACTGATGTCTGCTTGAAGCCAGCCATAGCTTACTGAGGCCAGAGGTTGTGTTATATTTGGTTTTGGTTTTCTGGCCTTTTAGTTTCCCATGCTTTGGAATCCTTGGGCTTATTTGGTGTTTCTTGGTCAGCTTACTTGCTTTCCTCATAGAGCTTAGACACCCAGACTAAGAGATGACGAGCGTGCCTTAGGCTGCCTGTTACTGATATCAACTACTCCTGCTTGGCACTGCAAACTTGTTTTTTAAGGGGAGGGTAGCTTATATAGAGTTAAAACAAAAACAAACAAACAAAAAACCAAGTTATTCTGTTAAAAAAGTAAAGTTATTCTGCTTAAAAGTCAAGTTTAGCTGCTAAAAGTTGGTACAATTACTTTTTTGAATTGACATTCTCATTATTCAATAAAGATGAATGCGTTCATTGATTATTCCATTAGCAATGTCCTTGCAGCAACTGGTAGCTGTTCCTGCCTTGCCCCCTCACAGGCTGCTTTCGATGCTGCAGCGGAGTGATCCTGCTGACCTGCAAGCTAGCAAGTCATGTCAGTTCAAGACCTTCCAATCGCATGTTACTCACAGATAAGTCCTTACCATAACCCAGATGTGAGGTGTGCTCTCCACTGTGCTCCTTTGTGCCTGCTCTCAGCTTCTGTCTTGGCCAGTTCTTTTCCAGCCACACTGCACTGTTTGCAAGCACAAGCTGACCATCTCCCACTCTCAGTGTGGGATACTTTCTCTACAGCATCTGGGTAGCTCATTGCTCTTCATTTTATTTCTTTGCTTAAATGTCACTTTCTTGTGTAGTCAGCAGACCATCCTCTCCTTACTCTCCTAACTTGCTGTTATTGGTTTGCTCCTTTGCTCTTGGAGAGATGACATTTTAATTTAAACGTTTTTAAAACTTATTTTAAATTTACTATTGTTAGCGTATGTATATTTTAAATTTACTCTTAGTGTATGTATGTGTGTCTATACATGCATGATGTGTACATGTCAGTACACATGCCTTAACATGCATACCGAAGTCAGAGGACAACTTGATGGAGTCAGGTCTCTCTACCTTTATGTAAGTACCAGAAGCTGCACTCAGGCTACTACTGAACTGTGTGGCCATCAACTGCGTTTGCCCACTAAGCCATCTCTGTAGCCCAGGAAATAATATCTAAGTTTTCTCTTGTGGTTTTGAGGCAGAATTTAATGTAGCCTAGATGGGCCTGGAACTGACTGAGGCCAAGGATGAACTTGAAGTTCACCTCTCACCGCTGAGTGGCTGGGATTACATTACAGGCCTCTTGTGTCTCGGCCATCTCATTTTAGGTTGTGCTGGGACTCAAAATCAGGTTTGCCTGGACTGGTGCTCTACTCATTAAGCTTCATCCCCAGCGAAATAGTCTGATCATGGTTTCCCCTCCCCCGACTTTCCCCGATCGTCCCCATCTCCTCACTCACCCAAATTCATTCATTCTCCTCCCTGTTATTAAAAAACAGACAATTAAACACCAGAATAGGAATAGGACAAAACAAAACAGAAGAAAAAGATAATCTAAAAGCACAAGAAACATATACAGATGCAGAGACGCACACTCATACATACAGAAATCCATAAAAACAAAATTTGAAATTGTAATATATAAGCAAAAGACCTGTGAGGTAAATAAATGCCCAGGCAAAGCATTATGAGACAAAACCCCTCCAAAAATATCATTGAGTTAGTTTTGTGTTGGCCATCTACTACTGGTTGTGAGGCCTGTCCTTCAGTGTGGTTTGTATAACCAGAGAGACTGTTGGGGAAAACTAACTTTTCCTTTGTGAGTGATTTTAAGTTTTGCGAGTGGTTGTATGTTGGAAGTAGCTTCTGGGTTAGGGATGGGGGCTTGTGTCCACTCCCCCTTATCAGCACTGGGACCCATTTGGCTTAGACCTGTGCAGGCCCTGTGCATGTTACCACAGTCTCTGTGCATTCGTGTGTGTGTCAGTCCTGTTGTGTCTGGAAGTTTTTGTTTCCTTGGTGTCCTCCATCCCTGCTCTTACAGACTTTCTCCTTCATCTTCCACGAAGTAGCCTGACTCTGAGGGGAGGGATTTGATGAAGATATTTAGAACGGACTGTTCTGAGGTCTTTCATTCTCTGATCATTTTCCAGTTGCAGGTCTCCGTATGTGTTCTCATCTGCTGTAGGAGGAAGCTTCTCTGATAATGGCTGAGCAAGGCACTGATCTGAGTATAGAAGAATGGTGCTACAAGTAATTTTATTGCTACTTTCCTTTAGCACAGTAGCAGATTTGGTTTTCCCCTAGGTCCAAGGTTTATCTAGTCTCAGGTTCTTCTTGGTCACCTGAGCAGTGTCAAGCATGGGTTTCTTTTTGTGGAGTGGGCCTTAAATCCAGTAAGATACTGGTTGGTTACTCCCACCACTTTGTGCCACTCTTACACCAGCATATGATGCAGGTGGGTCACCATTGTAGATCAGAGGGTTTGTAGCTGCGTTGGTGTTTTATCTTTCTCCTCTGCTATCTTGCAGAGTACCTTCCAGTAGGGGTAATGGCTCTAGGTAGGTATCACTTGACTTCTCCATGTTTGATGAGTTATACAGGTTTTGTCTTCAACCATAGGGACTGACCATCAGTTTGTGGAAAGCAACCAATTGCTTTGGCAATAGCGTGGGTTGTTTGGGGATTTCCATGGACCACTTTGGCCAGCAACTTAATTAGATGTAACCCATTCCTGTCAATGGAGGTTTCGCTTGGTGGTGAGAGATGTCTGACTGGGGCTTCTTCTCCCTGGTTATGTGGTGATTCCATTTCTGTTTCTTTCATGTATGTATGTACTTTCAGAAGCTTCTACTATAGTGGGTTTCCCTATGACTTCTCATACGACCTTTAGTGTTAGCTGTCCCTCCTCATTCCCTCCCCTCCCTTCTCTGGTTTCTTTCCCTTTCTGCTTAATCTACCTGTTCCAGTCCCTCCTTACCCATCCATTCATCCATATCAGCTTCCCTTTCCTTGGGAGACCTTCACCCCTCAGTCTCATACAGTATAACTTCTATGGTTATTTGCTTATGGAACATTTAAAAGCTAACATTCACATATAAGCTAATGCATACCATGTTTGCCCTTTGGGGTGTGGGTTACCTCACTCAAGATGATTTTTTTCTAGCTCCATCCATTTACCTGTGAATGTCATGATTTTTTTTTTAACAGCTGAATCTTCATTGTGCAAGTGTACCACCTTTTTTTTATTCATTTACCCACTGATACATCTAGAATGTTTCCAGTTTCTGGCTTTCATGAATAGAACAGCACTGAATATAGATTAGCAATCCTAGCACTTAGTTCTTCTTCTTCTTCTTCTTCTTCTTCTTCTTCTTCTTCTTCTTCTTCTTCTTCTTCTTCTTCTTCTTCTTCTTCTCTCTCTCTCTTTCTCTCTCTCTCTCTCTCTCTCTCTCTCTCTCTCTCTCTCTCTTTGGTTTTTTGAGACAGGGTTTCTCTGTAGCTTTGGAGCCTGTACTGGAACTAGCTCTTGTAGACCAGGCTGGCCTCGAACTCACAGAGATCCACCTGCCTCTGCCTCCCGAGTGCTGGGATTAAAGGCATGTGCCACCGCCACCTGGCTCTAGCTCTTCATTCTTAAAAAAATTATGGTTTGTTTTCTGGCACAGTGTGCTGTCAGTGCTACAGCAAGGACAGTGGCCACTTAAGACCGCACAGACAAGGGATAGAACAGCAGCAGTAGTCTTCATTTTAACTTCAGGGGGGCGTACGCTGTAAAAGTTCATCATTGTGGTAACACTGTCCAGTTATAACTGGTGACTTTGTTAAAGGAGATAGGACTTAGTCCTGTCTTCTGCTTTTTATGAGTGGAATTTGATCCCTTATAAACGCATTCCTACCTCAGTGTGACTTATGACAGTGACACTATGAAGCATTTATGACTTTGGGTTCAAGATTGTTTATATTCATTTTATAGATGGTGTAATGGTCTGCACACTCCCCCCAATTCCCACCTAGACAAACTGATCTTCAGCTTCAAGCCTGAGTCCCTGCCCCCCCCAGGCAGCTTCTGTCTCTCCCTTCTCCCCACTTTTCCCCTCCCCCCCCCCCTCTCTGTCTTTCTCTCTGATCTTCTTCCCTTCTCCCCTCTCCCCTGCATAACCCACTAAATAAATATCCAACCTTACTCTGCATGGCGTACCTATCCATGTCTCTCTCACCTACTGCATGGCTCCCTGCCTGGGACTCGTGGCCCATTGCAGCCACTTGGGGAACTGCACCATCCCTGCCTGGGACTGGCTGTTTTCAGGACCTGCTGCCCAATGATACTTCGGAGATCTGTGGCATGGTCTCATGGTCCTCTGCCCGCAGCAGCCACTTCAGGGACCTGCAGCATTTTATTTAAACCATAACAGATGGACTATATGTTGAAAATGAATTTATACATATTACCAGAAAGGCTACACAACATTGAAAAATGTGCTAAGAACTAGGCCAGTGGGAAGTTCTTTCTGATCTAGGTATTCAGAGAACTGTTCTACTCTTGCTAAGTTTGTCAGTAACCTCTGCATCCAAGATCCAAATGCACCTTTCCATCATTTCTCAAGGTGTGTTCCTAAGCACACAGCACTGTTTCCAGCACCCTTTGAACACAGGCAGCCTTCTACCCACTGCCTCTCTCTGACTCTGGTCATCTCACAGCACAGGGTTCCAATAAAACCACATCTGGAAGACTTTTACTTATTGAAAGTTCCGGGTTGAAGGTGAGCTGGAGGGAATGGAAGGACTTCATCTGTTGTGACAGGAGAGGCCAGATCTGGACAGCAAGTTGGACGTGGAGTGGGTGTAAGTGGTTTATGTGCTTGTGTCTTAGAAAGAAAGGGGTTTTCTTTCTGAAACTTGTGGTCTCTTCTTATACTAGGCTGTTGCATCATTTGCTGAGAATTACAGTTTAGAAAGGGCAATTGGGATTTAAGAGGAAAAACAAAGGGTTTGACATAGTCATTTTAGAGAGCAGTGGCTGAGCCTTTGAAAGGATTGCTGCCACCCACTGAAGTCTGCTGTGTGCAGTGAGCTGGGCTCAGGAACTTGCATGGGAAAAACAACCAGAACATTTTACTGTTTGTAGAAATTTGTTTAGTTTTTGCAGAGTACAGTGGAGAATACAATACAATAGGTATTGTAGAGAAGATTGTTTCTTCATCTGGGGAGCTTATATACACAGGGAGGATTTGCCATATGCTGCAAGAGGCACAGAGTCTACTTCACTAGCCACTTCGAGAAAGGGAGCAATTTCAGTAAGGGCGTACAGGAAGCATGTGGGAGGAAGGCTAGTGCAGAGGTGTTGGTACCATGGTAATAGAAAGGCTTTAAGTTCTCCTGGACGGAATGTGCTTCTGTACAGTGTGAAACGGGTCAGAGACGTTTATGGCTTTAAAGACAATTTCATGAAAATATATAACTCCCTAAAGGAGCTTATGCATACCTATTTTCGGGAAGATTTACGAGTTCATACAATGTGTAGTGAACATCACACTGTACTGTGATTTCCCAGTGTGACTGTGAATTGTATGACTTAGTGAATGTAAGTGTCATTGTGTTCCATTCAAGCTTTTTTATCCACTCTCCAGCTTAAAACACACACACACACACACACACACACACACACACACACACACACCAAATTTGAATCCAGGGCTTGAAAAAAATGCCAGTTATCTAAATACAGTATCGTATTGTGATAAATATAGCCATTGAGCTTTTAGATCTATTCACAAAACTTTATTTTAATATTCATAGGGAACTTTTTTGGACTGTTCTCTGAAAAACCGAGGACCCATTTTATCATCAGAACTGACTATTAATTAGGGTATTGTTTCAGAAATAAAAGTTGATCTGCCGCTGAAACTCTCTTTGAATATGTATGGTTCCAAGCTTGCTTTTGTGTATTTAATAACTTTAGTACTATAATCACTCTGTTTACAATTAAATTTGGTGAATATGCTAATATAGAATGTAACAGTGGGTGATTTCAGCAAAGGGCAGTGTGGATTTGCATCTTGATGTGCTTTTCAGTTACATCTGCATTTCATTTAGAATCAAAGGGAAAAGAAACAGTTAGATTATGTAACAGTCATGTGATGATGAAACAGCTTTCTTCCTTCTGTTGCATAGGCTGTTATTGCTGTAGGTTTGAGCAGAGTGTACTGAAATTACACAGATCGAAACTTTCTTATGAGTTGGTTATTCTTTGTATTCCTTAGTAGAAACCTTCTGCTGGGATTGGCGTCATTATTAGAAGAGGCCTCTAATGTTCTTGTGTAGTTTAATTGAAATGAGTGTCTGCAGTTCCTCAGCACTCACTAACTCGTCAAGACAAGTATTTGTAGTTTTCGTATTTTTGTGAACATGGGTTCCTGGTTTAAGAAATTGTGCTTTTCAGAAATTGTGTGCAAAGCAACAGTAGATTGACATACCCTGTTTCCCTGTTCTCGGAAGTTAGAAGACTTCCTGTTACTCTTAACTAGAAAGGAAGAGGGATGTCCAGTGCTGTGATGGAAGTGTAGTAAAGGGTCTAGTTCTCAGAAAGAGCTGGCACAATAGTGCTCACCAAAGGTGGCTGTGCCTCCTGAAGTACATGCCAGGAAAGGGACATTAATGATGGCAGGAAGAGGCTCTGTGGGCTCGTGTGTGAGGTCAGAGGTCCTCAGGAGCCATGCACCTTCTTCTTTGAAACAGAGTCTCTCACTAGAATTAGGCTAGGTTGGCTGGCTAGTCAGCCCCAGGGGTCCACTTGTGTCTGTCTCCTCTGTGCTGGGTTGACCAGTGCAGGCCACAGCAACCAGCCTTTTCACCTGCATCCTGGGGGTTAAACGTAGGGCTTCATGCTTTTGTGGCAAGTTTGTCACTGGCCGAGCTCTCAGCCTGAGGCTGGTTTCTTTTTAATGGAAATAGTATTTCAAGAATATAGTTCAGGGGAGGGGAGAGCAAGGGAAAGGAGCGGAGAAAAATATGTAACTCAATAAAAACAATTTAAAGAAATATCAAACAGTAAAAAAAGAATATAGTTCATGTGCTAAGGAATACGTGTATTAAGTTACAGGGTTGGTTGTTTCTACACTTTTTTTGTGAGTTGGGTTGCTAAATATGAAGGCCTGTGTATGTGTGTGTATGCTTTTCATAAAAAGTAATTTCAAGTACAGTTACGTTTCTTTAGACAGGATCTGTCTTTGTAGTCTAGGCAGGCTCTTAACTCTTGATGATTTTGCTTTTGACTCTAACACTATGCTTTAGTCATACACCTATGTCTAGTTCAAGTACAGCATTTTAAACCGTACCTCTCATTTCTGTCTCCTTTTCACATTTGTGAATTTAAGGAACAAAGGAATAATAGGTTAAAGATGTCACCTAATTATAGCAGTCCTCTGAGTCCAGGGGAGTCATTCCAAGATCCCAGTGGATCCTGGAAACGAAGGCTGATAGTGGAGCCTATACACACTGCTGACCAGTGCATATAATATGGATCCTACTTCAGTTTATAAGGTGAGCGGAGTCAGACTAATAGTAGTGACCAAGATTAGAGCAGTCAGCAGAGTGTCCGATAAGAGAGGTGCTTGTGGTTTTCGTGTCTCAGAGGTCTATCTCTTCTTGTGAGATGGGAATGTTGTGTCCTTAATGAGATTAATGAGGTGAATGACCAAGCATCGTGAGGTAGCGGAGAGCCCTTGACTGTGTCAGTTAAACACAAGCACTTTGGTAACTGAGGTGACTCCTATAACTCTGGAAGGGCAGCAAACATAGTGGGCATGCACTAGACAAAGGGTGCCCACACAAAGGTCTGGGCAGAGTGATAGCTCTGGATACATCCAGTACTTTGAATGACACTCGGTATTAAACTGTATGAATTATTTCTTTCTGGAATATTGTATTTAGAATTTTGGACCTTGTTTGACCGTGGATAACATGATAATCTGTGGAGGGATTAGTGAGAGGTTACTGGTCTCCGTGTGCCATCCCACATTTATACACAGTATTCTTGATTAACAAAACTACCGCACTTCTAGTTCACTTTGAAATAGCCATAGCTCGTTTTTTTTTTTTTTTTGGTGGGGGGAGGGGGAAAGGAAATGTTTTTCTGAAAGGATGTGTTGTGTCCATCCCATACCCTCCTCTCCCTTGCTCCTGGTGTCTCTTGAGTGGGCATGGCTTCCCAGTTGCAAATCGTTGCTTGCTGTTCTCCCTTTTGTTCAGTCTTGTGTTCTCACAAACCTAGTCTTCCTTGTGAAGCTCACTTGGTTGTAGCTGCAGCATCTTCTTGAGCTGGGTGTGTGCGTAGGATACACTGCTCTGAAGTTTGAAGAGTTGTATGTACCAGTCTTGTCGGTATCCGCTAACATTGTGTTGTGGAGACAGGAACCATTTCCCAGGTTTGCTGTGAATGGTATGCTAGGGTTTAGAGTTCGCTCTAGTGCTTTCGTGTATGGTTTGGGGGTGTGAAGGGGAGGGAATTCAGGGAGGCTCAGTGTTGTTTCAGAGTTTCCTAGAACTAGTTTTAAGAGTGACATTCCGGGTCTTAATTATTACAGTAGGCTCCAGATAGCTGGCCCTAAGAATAAAGTTAAAAATAAGAGCCAATAGTTTTACTTGGAGAAACACACACACACACACACACACACACACACACACACACAAACATCACTTTTTTTAAAAAATCACAAATCTGTATGAAATAATGCTGAGGCAGATTTAATTTATTGTATGGTATCTTTATTGCACATGGAAAGGAATTCTAGAATGAACCATTTGTCCAGGCACTTTGCGGGGGGCCATCCTGTCCCGCAGGAATGAACGCCACCAAAAACGAGAATTCCTTCTCTGGTCACATCTTTATTTGGAGCATTTCCTTGAGGAAAATTGGGGGAAGGGAAGATAGAGCAGGGACGAGAGAAAGCTTAGAGAGAGTTGGGCCCCGAGGCAGCTGCTTTTAAACGGTGGAGCGGCTTGAACGCTGTCCTGATTGGTTAATGCCATTCTGCTGGTCTGAGCATGTGCAGGCAAGGGTGCAGGCAGGGTTGCTCAGCCCCACGTGGCTACCTCCAAACTGCAGGACCACCTGTGCCTCCAGGTGGCTCCCAACATCTCCCCCTAATTATTGTCTTTAAGAGCAATAAGGCAAAACTATTTTCCAATCTGGTCCCCACCTAGACGCAGCATGCCAAGGATATCTGCTCCCATCCATCCCCAAGGAGGGAAAAGGCAAAATAGAGTCAGAGATAAGAGGTTGCACAGGGTGTTGCTCAAGTCGATGGTGTGAAACAGCTGCTCTTGGCACCGCCCAGAAGGTCATCTCTGCTGCCTCCGCACGAATCTTCCACAGCAGGACACTCAGCATCCACTGGGTCGTCTTCTTTATCTCTCTGGTCGGTCTCGCTGGCATCCAGATGTATGTCAGCATTCCTAGAAAAACATAAACAAAACTCTCCTCCCAAATTAACATTTAAGAGTATTAAAAACTCTCAGTGTAAAAATTCAGCACAATCAGTACTGGAAGTAGGCTGGTTTTGAACTTAGAGACTTGCATGTCTCCGTTTCAAAGAGCAAATCTTGTTTGCCTGTACCAGCAAAATTTTGAATTAAAAATTAAGTGTATAGAATGCAAGAGAAATCCTTTCTCTGGGGGAAGCTGTCACTGGTAGTGTAGTCCCCCTCTATTGTTTAAAAACCAAAGCAGTTGTCACTGGGAATTGAACTCATGACCTTTGGAAGAGCAGGCAATGCCCTTAACCGCTGAGCCATCTCTCCAGCTCCCCTATTTAGATGGAAAAACCTCTAGGTAACATTGTTTATTTCATCCGTTGCCAGGGGCAATAGGTAATGATAACCAGGTTGACGCGCCTTTATTATGATAATTAGGACCAGTTCTTTGAGGGAGAATGGACGTCGATCATCTGGCTACTTCCTGCTGACAAAGGGGCGATGTTTGGGGGGATAAATGTTTTTATCTGACTGAATTCTTGGCGACAAATGTTCTTATCTGACTGAATTTTTAGCGACCTTGGCTGAGGGCGGCGGCAGCAGCGGACGGCGGCTGCCACAGCTCCGCCTCTGAAGCCCAATGTGGCGCGCTCCGCATGGCCCCGCCCCGGGCCGTGCGCGGGCTCGCCGTTTCACCTCAGGCAATGAACTCGCACCACCGGCTGTGAGTCTTTTTCAAGCTCCGGCGAGGGGGGGCATCCGCCCACCCGTGGAGGGGCTTCTCCTGCCCGGTCCGCCCGCGCGCAGAGCCCCGTTCTCTGGGAACTCACCTCCCCGCTCGCCCATGTTGCTATGGAAACACAGTTTTTCCGCAGAGCCGATTTAGCTCCTCTCTGCCTTCTATGGCGCCGCTGCTCACCACGCAGCTTCCGCCTCAGTCAGGCGAGTCCGCTCAGGTGCTGAAAAAGTCCTCCAAAAACCATAGCCCCGCCAGAAGGCCGGGACATATAGCCTCTGATGTCACACGGACTTTAGCCTGCCCGCGACCTGGCTATTCGCAGGCCTCTGAGGACTCCAGCAAATTTCCCGCCAGCAACTGGTTAGCATGGCCATGCCTCCCGAACGAGCTAGCACTGGAGAGTGCAATTTTGCGTCTCCCTCCTGAGTAGCTGGGATTACAGGTGTGCACCACCGTGCCTGGCCCACTTCCGTGTTTTTAATCAGGCATTACCGCTCAAAGGCGGGCCGGCTGCCGCCAGCACTCTCAGCATGATCAAGCAGCTTGTCTTTCTCAGTCAAAAATTAAAGTTTTTTGTACGTGAGAGCCAGAGACTGAGCTCTCTTAACAAAATTAGGCGAAAATCATCTCCAAAAGCTCTGTGGCTCTTTAAGAACAGGGAAGGCAGTGATCAAGTTTGCCTCCCTATGAGACTGTTGCCTCCAGTCTCTATCAGCGAGTACGCAGGTGGACGGAGAGGGAGCGGAAGCCGCGGTCTCCCGTACCCCATCGTCCTCAAAGTCCCGCCTTAGTTACCTCGCCTTTTTTGCTGCTGTTTACATTCCTCCTGCATTGAACTTAAGGGATTTTTCTTCCCCGTTGCTTTCTGTACCTTCTTTCAGATACCTTAACTTTGATTTTTTTTTTTTTTTTGTATTTTCTTTTCTATTTAGGCCTATCCTTTGAAATTCCTTTTTACATTTCTTTTCCTCCCCTTTCTGGGGATTTCAACCGACGTCACTCACCGCTCCATGTTCTCAGAGTTCTGAAATTCAAGGCTCTCTGTGCTGGTGTCTGATCTTGGCTTTCAGCGCGTTGTTGGGCGCTTCCTTCTCAGGGTCCCCCGGCGTAGTTGTCAGGGTCCCTCAGCGTCCCGGGTTTCGGCACCAGTTGCGGGGGGCCATCCTGTCCCGCAGGAATGAACGCCACCAAAAACGAGAATTCCTTCTCTGGTCACATCTTTATTTGGAGCATTTCCTTGAGGAAAATTGGGGGAAGGGAAGATAGAGCAGGGACGAGAGAAAGCTTAGAGAGAGTTGGGCCCCGAGGCAGCTGCTTTTAAACGGTGGAGCGGCTTGAACGCTGTCCTGATTGGTTAATGCCATTCTGCTGGTCTGAGCATGTGCAGGCAAGGGTGCAGGCAGGGTTGCTCAGCCCCACGTGGCTACCTCCAAACTGCAGGACCACCTGTGCCTCCAGGTGGCTCCCAACAGCACTTGAATTACAGAAAAGAGAGTTTTAAACTCATTTAAAACTGTTTTGACAACTATAAGAAAATAATCAAATAGGAAATTGCTGTGATTTGATAAAGCTGGATGAAGTTGAGAAGAAATCATGTTAGTGCTGGAGATTGCTGTGTGTTTGAGTTCATTCTTCTTGTGGAGTTGCCACCGAGGCACAGAAGTTAATCTCTTCTCAGTGTTTTGAGTCCTGGTTGCCATGGCTGTTACCAAGATTCTGCTGGGCAAGATTTCAGCACAGAGTAAAAGCACCTTGAGAGAACTAGTCTGAGAGAACTAGTGCCGGCACCAAGTTCCTTTGCTTTGAAGATGATTTTCACCTCAGAGAAGGTTGAAATTTGGGAATATGCACAGTGATTTTTAGGGAAAAGTTAGATTTAAAGATTTCTCCATCAGTTAATAAAGTATTTGCACTAGGGTTTTCTAAAGGAACAGGACTGGTACAATGAATATATAGGGGGAGGCTGTGGTCCTCGTAGTTCAGCAGTGACTGTCTCCTGGTGGAAAAGAAAAGACTGGCTGAAGCCGGGCGGTTGGTGGCACACGCTTTTAATCACAGCACTCAGGAGGCAGAGGCAGGCAGATCTCTGTGAGTTGAGACCAGCCTGGTCTACAAGAGCTAGTTCCAGGATAGGCTCCAAAGCTACAGAGAAACTCTGTCTTGAAAAACCAAAACCAAAAACAACAAAACAAACAAACAAACAAACAAATAAACAGACAGACTGGATGTCTCAACAGTCCTTTCCAGACTGGTGCTGAATTTCCAGGGAAGTCCTAAGAGAGCTGCTGGTCTTTAGTCTGAGTTGGAATCCTAAAGAAGTAGGTTTTAATACCAGCGAAGGAATGCCTTAGCAACAGGGTAAGTGAACTTGCCAGTGATATTAATGGCAGGCAGACAAAAACAAAACCTTCCTTCTTCCATGTCCTTTTACATGGGCTGTCACCAGAAGGTATGGCTCTGATTTAGAGCAGGTCTCCCCAACTCAAATGATCCACTCAAGAAAAGCCCTTCATAGTGTGCCCAGTTCAGCTGCTTCATTCAGTTTTACTTGATTCCAGATGTAGTTAAGTTGACAACCAGGATTAGCTATCACAGTATTTCTATTTGCATATATGGAATTTGTGCATGTGTAGTGATAATTGGAGGGTATTTGCTGAAATATTTCAGTCTAATACTCTATGTGTGGGCGTGTGTTGAGGGTGGGGCCTAGGGTTAGAGAGACAGTCTAGCAGTTAAGAGCAAATACTGTTGGTGCAAAGGACCAGAGTTTGGTTTCTAGCACCCATGTCAGGTGACTCCTAACAACCTCTATCTCATTCTCCTGGCCTCCTCAGACGCCCACACAGAATTCTATGTACATAATTTAAAAAAATAAGAAAATCACTATTTTTTTTTATTGCTTATTTTTATTTTGTGTATCTGGGCATTTTGCCCATATGTCTACACCATGTGCATACCTAGTTTCTGAGAAAGCCAGAAGAGGACATGGAATCCCCTGGGACTAGAGTTACAGATGATTGTGAGCCACCATGTAGATGCTGGTAATTGAACCTGGAACCTCTGAAGAACAGCAGTGCTCTTAACCACTGAGCCATCACTCCAGTCTCAAGAAAACAAATCTTTTAATAAAGTGTGTTTAGTATGTCTGGGTTCAGAATGTCGCATCTTAACAGAGCCCATTTGAACTAGCATTCTAAGTGTTGCAGACCAGGCTTTTCAGCCGCTCCCATCTCTCTGCTTTGTCTTCTGCTGTTTTTAGGGAAACCTTTGAGTTAGTATTTATAGAAAGAAGAACTTGAACTCATGCAACTTTTATGTACATAAAATTGTATATGGTACAGTGAGTTATACCTGAGTGCATTTGAAGCTTAGAGATGCTTTGATCAGGACTTCCCATCTAGCCAGTTACATCCTTGGGGTCCAGCCATGCTCTTCCCCGGTAAAACTTTTCCCAGAACATTCTGTTACACTTGTGCTGGTGAGAAAAGTGAGCGAGTTGCTTTTTTAGGATGCCCAGGGAGAAGGGACACATTGTATGGTTGAGACTTTGTGGAGCTGGCTGGTGCTGTGTACCACTTCTCTGCTGAGCCTCTGTTCTTGTGTAAATGGTGCTGGTGCAGCGTTCCTACTCAGCACCTACTCCTGTGTCCCAAATGCCCTGTCCTTCCTTCTTGGGCATACCTAATTGGGATTGTAGTCCATGCTTGGACTTAGCGCGTCCCTACTTCTTAGGATCTCTTAGCTGCATTATGAGGTGTTGTGCATTCTAATTGCATGTCTTCCCTCAGTTGCATAAAACAGTTCTTGTTTTGTTGTTACTAAATAGTATTTTAGTTATGGATGATATGCCACTGGAACTTGCAGTGCTTTCCATAATTGCATTATATTTATGGTTTCCTATTTAAAACTTAGTGACAATCAAATGGGATCCTAGCTGTTACAGACAAGAATTAGTAGACATCCTTCTCTTTAGTCTTGGGCAGTCCTTGCTGAGTAGAAGCCTTCTGTAGGGGAATGTTTTAAACACTTCTAAGGTTATAATTGTGAGCAAAATTGCTTTATTTTGTTATTTCAGAGAAAATGCCACGTGCAAAAGCAGCTCAGGCTGGAAGACAGGGTCCTGCAAAGAGGCGCCTTGCAGAGCAGTTTGCTGCTGGGGAGATCATAACCGACATGTCTAAAAAAGAATGGAAACTAGGACTGCCTATTGGCCAGGGTGGCTTTGGCTGCATATATCTTGGTAAGTGTATGGTGATTACTAATCATCAGTATAAAGACTCAAATATTTCTTATGAAATAGTTTCTCATTTAAGCTATTGCAAGGTGCTGTTGATTGTCTTCGCTGAGATTGTGTGGTTTGATCATAAGATCATCTTTGGTATATAAATAGAAGATGGCTCATTTTGTTATCGAAAAAAATTAAAATGCTATGATATTGTTACTGGTAAACACAATATCCTAAGAGTCTTAAGATTTCTACACAGTCTAAGTTATCTTGAGACTAAAGATCCTTTTCCCTCCATATTAGGCTTGACCTATGTTAGTTCTATTAGTTAACGTGCTTATCTTGAATAGTTGGAAACCAGGTTAGAACCCTGAACTTCTGTGAGTTTACTGAATTATCAACATTAAAAATGGTTTACCTGGGGCAGGAGAGATTGATGTAGGAGAATCTTCTATCTATCTGTTGCTTACATTGATTAATTGATAAAGAAAACTGCCTGGCCTGATAGGTCAGAACATAGGTAGGCAGGGAAGACAGAACTGAATTCTGGGAGGAAGAAAGCAGGATCAAGAGAGCCGCCCACCATGAAGCTGCCAGGTCAGACATGCTGAATCTTTCCCGGTAAGCCACAACCTCATGGTGAGATACAGATTATTAGAAATGGGTTGAATCAATATGTGAGAGTTAGCCAATAAGAGGCTGGAGATAATAGGCCAGGCAGTGTTTAAAAGAATACAGTTTTCGTGTAATTATTTCGGGTAAAGCTAGCCGTGAGCCGGGCGGTGGGAACACAGCCTGCCACTCCTTTTGCAACAAGAGATGGATGGCTCAGTGGTTCAGAGCCCTGACTGCTCTTCTAGAGGACCCGGGTTCAATTTCCAGCACCTACATGACAGCTCACAACTGTCTGTAACTCCAGTTCTACAGAGCTCTTAGAAATTATTTATTTCTGGCACAGGCTAGAAGAAGGGGTTAAAGTTACATATGGTTGTGAGCTACCATGGATGGTAGGACTCGAGCTCCAGTCCCCTGGAGTAGTAGCCAGGACATCTAACAATTGAGCCATCACTCTAGCCATGGAAGTTTCAGTTTGTAACAGTTTACATAAAATGAAATGTATAGGCTTTTTTTTTTTGAAACCCACAACTGTAAAGATCTATAAAATGTAACTACTTAAGTGGTTTTCTTTCAAATAGTTACTGTAAAATGAAAACCTAATTTTTGTCCCTTTCCAGCAACATCTGACTAGGAGTGTCAATACTACAGTGAAGGTTGACATCGTCTAGAAACTTGTTAGCATTGCCATTCTCGTCCCCCACCGACCCGTGGTTCAGAGGCTGGGGAAGGCCTGCGGAGCTGTTTGAACAGCTCTTTAGGTGGCTGGGTGCAAACTGAGGCTTGAGAGCCACACTAGAAGAGCATTTGTTTTCACTGGGCTGACCCTACTTTACTTCCGTAACTGGGAGCTCTGCTCTGCCCTTGGGCTCCTGAAACAGCTTACAAACAGCGCTTTGGCACCCTATCTTGTGTACAAGCCTCCTGATGGAGATCGTATTTGCCTTTGAAAAAGCATACGCTGCTTCTCTGGTTTGTTTAGAACAGGAGCTGTCCCAATGATGTAGGCTATATTTATGTAAGGTGAAAGTCCTCATAAACCACGAAAACGTAGGTGTTCATGAAATGATCACTTTGTTGTAATAAAATAACCCTTGGGGTATGACAGCAGACACTGCCACTGTAGTTCCTGATTTTAGAGGGTTCAGTCCATGCTGTTTGGCCCCACTCCAATGTGTTTCCATGTGTTTGGGCGGAGTGTCATGATGGTAGGCTCATGTGACAAGGAGAGTCACCTCTGATGCACTGGAAGTAGAAGAAGGCTCCAGGGCAAGATTCCCCCACTGTCTTCTCCAGCTGTGTCCCACCTCCTAAACTTTCTAGAACTTACCATCAGCTGTGTATGCTTCAGCCTTTTATGGGATCACTTGCTCCTTATGCCATTACATTAATCATAGCAGCCGAATATGTATTTCAAGTTTCTGATTTAGAGGAGGTGCTGTGGTCACTGCAGGACTTTGGAATTCATTAACAGAAACTTGTTGCTAAATAGACTGTTCATTTCCTCTCCCTAGAATCTGTGCTTGAGCCACCATGCTACCCTGTGCTCTTCATTATTGCATAGTATTGTTTCTATTTCAATGTCCTTGCTCTTATGACCTTTGCAAGTTTGGAACTTGCTTTGTATGTATGCTTGATGTTTTATTTCTATCATTAGAATGTGCCATCGAGTTGTTGGTATTTTTAATACTTTTTTATTGATATTTATTGAGCTCTACATTTTTCTCTGCTCCCCTCCCTGCCTCTCCCCTCCCTGCCTCTCCCCTCCCTGCCTCTCCCCTCCCTGCCTCTCCCCTCCCTACTTCAATCCTCCCCCAAGGTTCCCATGTTCCCAATTTACTCAGGAGATCTTGTCTTTTTCTACTTTCTACTTCCCACGTAGATTTGATCTATGTAAGTCTCTCTTAGTGTCCTTATTGTTGTTTAAGTTCTCTGGGATTATGGTTTATAGGCTGTCTTTCTTTGCTTTATGTTTAAAAACCACTTATGAGTGAGTACATGTGATAACTGTCTTTCTGTGTCTGGGTTACCTCACTCAAAATAATGTTTTCTAACTCTATCCATTTTCCTGCAAAATTCAAGATGTCATTTTTTTCTGCTGTGTAGTACTCCATTGTGTAAATGTACCACATTTTTCTTATCCATTCTTTGGTCAAGGGACGTTTAGATTGTTTCCAGGTTCCGGCTATGACAAACAAAGCTGCTATGAATATAGTTGAGCACATATCCTTATGGCATGATTGAACATCCTTTGGATATATACCCCAAAATGGTATTACTGGGTCTTGAGGGAGGTTGTTTCCCAATTTTCTGAGAAATCACCACACTGACGTCCAAAGGGGCTGTACCAGCTTGCACTCCCACCAGCAATGCAGAAGTGTTCCCTTTTCCCCACAGCCTCTCCAGCATAAGTTGTCATCAGTGTTTTTGATCTTGGCCATTCTTACAGGTGTAAGATGGAATCTCAGAGTTGTTTTGATTTGCAGTTCTCTGATGACTAAGGATGTTGAACATTTCCTTAAGTGTCTTTCAGCCATTTTAGATTCCTCTGTGTTCTTTTGGTGTCCAATTTCTTGAGTTCTTTGTATATTTTAGAGATCAGACCTCTGTCTGATGTGGGATTAGTGAAGATCTTTTCCCATTCTGTAGGGTGTCGTTTTGTCTTGTTGACCATGTCCTTTGTTTTACAGAAGCTTTCAGTTTCAGGAGGTCTCATTTATTAATTATTTTTCTCAGTGTCTGTGCTGCTGGGGTTATATTTAGGAAGTGGTTCCCTGTGCCCACTTTCTCTTCTGTAAGGTTCAGTGTGGCTGGCTTTATGTTGAGGTCTTTGATGCATTTGGACTTGAGTTTTGTGCATGGTGATAGATATGGGTCTATTTTCATTCTTCTACATGTTGATATCTAGTTATGCCAGCACCACTTGTTAAATATGCTTTCTTTTTTTCCATTTGATATTTTTTGCTTCTTGATCAAAAATCAGGTGTTTGAAGATGTGTGGATTGATATCCAGGTCTTCTATTCGGTTCCATTGGTCCTCCTGTCTGTTCTTATGCCAGTACAAGGCTGTTTTCAGTACTGTAGCTCTGTAGTAGAGTTTGAAGTCAGGGATTGTGATGCCCCCAGAAGTTCTTTTATTGTACAGGATTGTTTTGGCTATTCTGGGTTTTTTGCTTTTCCATATGAAGTTGAGTACCGTTCTTTCGAGGTCTTTGAAGAATTTTGCTGGGATTTTGTTGGGCATTGCATTGAATCTGTAGATTGCTTTTGGTAAAATTGCCATTTTTACTATGTTAATTCTGCCTACCCAGGAGCCTGGGAGATCTTTCCACCTTCTGGTGTCTTCTTCAATTTCTTTCTTCAAAAATTTAAAGTTCTTGTCATACAAGTCTTCCACTTGTTTGGTTAGAGTTACTCTGAGATATTTTATGCTACTTGTGGCTATTGTGAAGAGTGTTGATTCTCTGATTTCTTCCACAGCCCTTTTATCGTCTGTGCACAGGAGAGCTACTGATTTTTTTTTTTGAGTTAATCTTGTATCCTGCTACATTGCTTGAAAGTGTTTATGAGTTGTAGAAATTCCTAGGTAGAATTTTTGGGATCACTTATGTAAACTATCATATTGTCAGCAAACAGTGAGAGTTTGACTTCTTCTTTTCCTATTTGTCTCCCCTTGATCTCCTTTTGGTGTCTTATTGCTCTAGTTAGGACCTCAAGCACTATATTGAATAGATATGGAGAGAGTGGACAACCTTGTCTTGTTCCTGATTTCAGTGGAATCGCTGGGAGTTTCTCTCCTTTTAGTTTGCTGTTTGCTGTGTATTGCCTTTATTATGTTTAGGTATATTTCTTGTATCCCTGCCATGTCCAAGACCTTTAACATGAAGGGATGTTGTATTTTGTCAAAAGCTTTTTCGGCATCTAATGAGATGATCATGTGGTTTTTATTCTTCAGCTTGTTTATATGGTGGATTACGTTGACAGATTTTCATATGTTGAACCATCCCTGCATCTGTGGGATGAAGCCGACTTGGTCATGGTAGATGATGGTTCTGATGTGTTCTTGGATTCGAATATTTTTAATACTTAATAAACAATCTGTGAGTTAGGACTTTGCTCTCTGTGTAGAGAAGGATTTGCTTCAAGATTGATGCCTTTATTGCTGTGTGTGCACTGTTCCACTGAAGCTGCCCGGTGTGAGGTCAGTGGCGGCAATTGTGTATAATGTCTGGACTCGGAAGTGTTGACTCTCTCCATTTTGGTTTTACGTAGTGCTGTTGCTTTCCTTTTGCAAAGCTGAGCTTTGGGCAGGGCTTGCTCATGTTTATTCCCCTTATCCTCTTTCATGATGCCTCCCACACGTGAATACTTTTCTCAGTTGCAGGGTAGACCTCCTTGTTGACACGGCATAGCTCTTGTCTTCTTTGTGTCTGGCATAGCGTGTGCATGTGTTGTGGAGAAGCATGTGTCTCTTCTCACTGGAGTGTGCAGTAATACTGGGATGCTATCTTCATCTTCATGTTTGTTAAAGATTCTGAACCTGCCTTATTCCTAATTCACCATCTAAGTGCTGCTCCCTGGGGCTGTTCTTAGGGAGCTCAGAGCTCTTTCTCACTGAGTGAGTGTTTTTAGAAGCTGGTGTTTGTCCTGTGTCTGAAGTGCTTTGGCTGCAACTCTTCTTTTTTTTCCCCCTTGGTTTCCATTGCCTGTTTTCTGAGTCTGCCTATCTTCTGTTCCGAGGTGGGGGTGCCTTTGCGATCTGTCCTAACATTTCTTTTCTCTCTGTGTTCATTCCTGAGGAGATTTCTTCCAGTGTGAAGCTCTAAATAAATAGTCTCTTCATTTAAACTGTGCTGGAGACTGAACCTAGACCTCACCTTTGCAGGGATGGATGTGCTATTCTACTGAACTAGATCCTCAACCTGATAGGTAGCATTTCTCAGCTAATTACTTAGGACTTTGAGACTTGTATATGCAGTGGCGACTAAGTTAGATCTGCATCAACAGCTCTGTGTTGTTATGGTCAGACACCCTCAGGTGGAGGACTTGCTTTGGCTCACAGACCTGGAGTCTAGAGTTGCGGCTCATACGTATGAGGGGAACCTGGTAGTGGCAGGAGTGCATAGTGGAGGACAGCCATTCACAGTGCAGCAGACCAGAGTGTTGGTCTGAACTAGGGGGGCTGTAACTATCAGAGGTCCTCAGCCAGTAACCTACTTCCTGTTTAAGGTTTGCTGCCTCTCAAGAGTACCATCAGATGAGCGTAAGTATTCAAAATACAAGTCTGGGGACATTTTAGATTCAGACCACAGCAACATCTGAACTTGGATTAGCAGGTGTCCCAAACAAGATACCCCAAAGCACTCTCCTGCATTTCTCCATTTGCAGCTTTTGATGCAGTTTTGTGCTCAAACCCTAGAAGCGCCTCATCCTCTGCATCCAGTCCATCGAGGCCCTGTTAGCTGCCTTTTGAGCCTATGATCACAGTCTGCTAGCACCACCTTGGTGGGCCCATGTAGTTGTCAGAGCACTCTCCGCCCCACCCATTATACTATCAAAATCTCTTTATTGCTCTGCCTACTTCTGTTCTTGGCCTGCACACAGTTCTCCCAAGCAGCCCCATCAAAGTTGGGTTATGCTAGTCCTTTTGGCAAAACCTTGGAGGCTTCCTGTCTCTGTTACAGCAGCAGTCCTAACCTTGACATTGTCTTTTAAGCCCTTCATGTTTGATCCCTGCTGCTTTTCTAATGGGTATTCTGCCCTTTTTGTGTCATGGTCTTTCTCTGTACATTGGTCTCCTGGCTTTACAAATGCTTGTAACACTCCCATATGGGGGCCTTTGGTGCTAGTCCATGTAGAATGCTGTTCCTGTGAATTCCTGTGGCTTAAACTGATTCATGGTTTAGTGATACCTCAGGCTCTTCTTGACACACTGCAACACTGCCTACCTCCTTCACTGTTTAAAAATTCCATTTCTCCTATCACATCAAACATGCTTTATATTTTATGTGATGTCTGTGTTTTACTGCACAAATAGCAGCCAGAAGAACTGTTTTTTGCCCCTGTCCACTTGCAAATAACTCGCCCTCCCCTCTTTTTGAGACAGGGTTTCTCTGTGTGTAACAACTCTGGCTGTCCTAGAACTCACTGTGTAGACCAGGCTGGCCTCAAACTTACAGAGATCCACCTGCCTCTGCTGCCCGAGTTCTGGGACTAAAGGAATATGCCACTAACGCCCAGCTGGAAATTCCCATTTCTTAGAAAATGTCACAATATAGGTACTTGTTGGTGAGTTTGGAAAGGCTTCCCGTTCTGCATGACAGTGCTCCGAATATTGCTCTATGTAACCAGTGTCTGGGGTCAGCACCTCTGCTTCTGGCTGTTCTTTCCTAAAGAGCTATATAGCTTGTTAGACCCTGGGCTTTTACCAGTCTGCATCCTCCAGGGATTCACTGTACATCAGCATACCAACGACCAGAGGACTTCTGTATAGAAGAAATAGCCTTAACTTTGTATAACAGCTGATCAAATAGAAGAAACCAAAAATGGCTAGATACATTCTACACATGAAAAAGTCTTTGACTAGGTGCAATGTTGTAATGATGCTCGGAAATGCCATTTGGGGACTGGGATTCACCCCTTCATAGGGCTGCAGGGCTGTAGGCCTATGTGTCTGTCATTTGCTGTCTGTGCAACACTGCTTGTTCTGATGTGACTGTCTTCCTCTTTAAACAGCGGACACAAATTCTTCCAAACCGGTTGGCAGTGATGCACCCTGTGTTGTGAAAGTGGTAAGAAAATACTGCTCATTTTTTCTTTTATCAGTGTAAAAGTTGGTATTTATTTTGTAAAACATCTTTTTTGATGACTAGAATTAGTTAAACCATAAGGTATTGCTTTGTTAATTATGTTTCATAAATATTTAATGAGGTACATAAGTAGTTTTATAGTTTTAAGTAATTTGAGCTCAGAGTCTTCAGCTCTCCTGAACTAGAGGGACACAATTTGAGGGTACATGGGAAATCACAGAGGTCTGCAGGGGTGGAAGTATCTGTTTTAGCTGTTTACACCAGGCAGGCACATTTTATATTTATATCCTAGAACATCACTCTAAGCTGATTTTTATTTTTGTATTTTGTCCTGGCTTTTTAATCCATCCATCCCTCTATCTGTCTGTCATTCTTTCTGTCCATCCATTCATCCATTCGTATATTTATTTATTTTGCCTGCTGTCAGTTTTATTCCCTTCCATGTTCATTTTAAGTAGTTGTGATTCTCTCCCCTGGGGTGGCGGGGCCTTCTTTGCTGCTCTCATACTGCAGTTAGTTGCATGTGCAGGGATTGGCAGACCTCATTGGACACTGAGTAACTAGGTCAGTTACAGACTGGAGAACTGAGGCATCTTTATATTTAGTCACCGTTTTTGTTTTCTCCGCACTTAGACATTGTTCTGCTCAGCAGAGCTTGTAGTTCCCCCCACCCCATATTTGATATATGTGTAGATCCTTGTTAAATAGAGCCAGCAGAGGGGGTCTTGGAGAGCTGAGTGCCCATTCCCTGTCATCTTTTTTTTTTTTTTTTCCTTCCACTAAAGGTGATCCTGGAAGTTAGAAGCGCCTCAGAATTTGTTGGTTCATTTTATTGTATTCAAATATAAATATATTTGACTCCCTAGGAGCTAATTTAGACTAGAATTGAGGTTTTTTTTCTTTTCTTTCTAATTTATTTATTTGATGTGTGTTTTCTTGCATCTGTGTCTGTAAACCATGTGTGTGCCTGGTGCCCTGCAGGCCAAAGAGGGCATTGGATCCTCTGATGATAGGGGAGTTCAGCCAATCACATTCTGTTCGTGGTGTGAGTCTTGGGAATATAACCCAGGTTCTCTGGAAGAGCAGCCAGCGCTCTTAACTGCTGAGCTATTGCTAGCCCTTGTTTTAGTGAGCTTTTAAAAAGCATTTACTAAGAAGTGTAATTTTTCAGTAAGCATGTAGCTAATAAATCAGTCTTTGAAGACACATGACAGGCATGTTGCAAGTGTGTCACCCTTGCCCCTGTGGAGCAGGCAGTCTCATCTCTGCTGCCTCTAGAGAACTCTGTGTCCTGAGTTTGAGCCCTGTTCCCTTCTCAGTTATTTCCCCTGTCTAGAGTTTATGCGAGATAAAATGCTGTGTGTTCAACATGATATTTGTAAAGGATCACTGTATTTTTAGTTTATCAGTCATTTACTGCATTTTGTTGACCTGTTGAAGGCATTTGGGCTGTTTACAGTTCGGGCTACTGTCAAGAAACCTTCCATGTAGGTTGTTGGAGTGATCTTTTGGTGGGGATAGGCTTTTGTTTCTCTTAGCTGAATCGCTTCTCTGTAGGAAGGATGCACATTTACATTTTATAAAAGTTCCGGACCTATCTCCGAAATGACTTGCTGGTTTTCACATTGCCAATGGTTGCTGACGGCCCACAGTGGTGTGCCAGCTTTGTGAGCTTGCTTACTTCCTAGCCTTTATGGAAGGTTTGTAGTGGTGTCTTGTGGTTTCAGTTTGCATTTACTGCACGCACATCAGTGAGCTCCCTTTCCTTGTGTATGTCTACCATTTGTGCAGTTTTGTGTGATGACTGCTTCTTCAGTCTCTTGCTTCTTTTCTCCTTAAGAAAATTATTTGTAATAACTGGGTTGTGTTGCCTTTTATAGTTGAGTAGGATGAGTTATTCTGGCTAAATATTATTTTCTGATATGTGTGTTATAACTATTTCCTTCTAGTTTGTATTTGACTTATTCATTTTTAAATACTTTTATATATCTTTTTAGCTGACTTGTTAGATTTTTCTCCTCTTTGGTTAATATGACTTCTGATACTGAACTAAACCTGTAGCATATACCCCATTTAGGTAGACTGAAGTAGGCTTCTTATGTAGTTTGGAACTGCTTTGCTCAGGACTTTTGTGTCTTTATTCATAAGGCATCATGGTCTTTACTTTTTCCAGAAGTATTTCTATGTTAGACTCTTTGAGTCTGACTGACTTTGGTGTCAGCGGCATTGGCTGTTTGATTCCCAGTGGCTACACTGGCTCCTTATCCCAAGGACCTCTGTCTCATGTCTCATGTTCTAGAGTGCAGGCAGGTCTTGAACGCCTTTGTGGAGTATGTGAGATGAATGCTTCCCCAGTCTTTATTTATAGGCCTTAGTCAGCCCCTGCCCTTCCTAGTGCCTGTGTCTCCTGCCATTCGTTCCCTTGTCTCCTGTCCTTCCACGTTGGAGCTCTCTTTCTCCTTGTGGAATGGTGTTCCTTCTGAACTGCTGGGCTTGCTGGCAGGCGGAGGATCTAGAGTTCTTAGGGTGACACTAGTCATGTGCATCAGTTGCGGGGAGTCGTCTGTACCTGTCGTCTGTGTAGACGGAAACATGACACCTGTGGGTAAGATTAGTTTCTTTCCAAAGTGTCTTCAGAGGATTCCATTGAGAAGGAAGTAAGCCTCCTATGACTCAAGACTGTATGGAGCAAACTGGTCCAGGCTTTCAGACCCCTCTGCAGCTGGCTAATGTACATATTTGTCTCCAAGTCTTGGAAGGAGAGTGCTAAGTGATGGCCATTGTTTTGTTCTGTGTGAGCTGAACTTCTGGCAGCTTCTGTTTTACCTTAGAACTTTGAGCTTCATTGTAAGTGGAATGAACTTCACTTTTCCACCTTTTTTACTTACCTGGCTGAGAGGAAATGGGTAGAATCAGTATTTCTAGTTATTTAATCATAACACATTGAATTTCTAAGTTTTAAAGATTTTTATTTTCAGACTTAGTCTAGTATTCTGTGTCTTCTGCTGTCCTTTGTTCTTCTCTTTGTAATAGAGATGGTGATGAGTGCTTGATTTCTTGTGATTCGTATTTTAGTAGCTCTTCCAGCCTTGTGGTCTGTGGTCCTGGAAGAACAGCTGCCCAGCCTTCAGAGGGGACTCCAGGCATAGTTGGATGCTGTTCTTTTGGTGACTGAAGCCTTCGGGTTCTTTAAATTCCTGTGTCAATCACTGTATTGTCATTTATTATACAATTTCACTTCTAATATCCTTATGATGCCATTTAAAAAATTTGTTTGTATTTCTCTAAAATCTAAGTAGATTTTAAGTTACTCGATAATGACCTTTTTTCAAATGTTCTTTACTTTTGCAGTTCTTACATTCCTGTTTTGTTTTCTTTGTTTGTTTATTAAGGTATCATTTTCTATCACCTTTTACCTGTTTTTCTGCTCATTTATTTTTATCATTTTGATTCACTTTTCTATTGGGAATAGACCGGGTCATCATTTCTCTTCTTACAGCTTTGTAGTCTTCAAAGTGGAAGTAGACATCAAATACAAGCATGTAGGACGATTAATAAACCTTTTCTGCATTAAAACCAGAACAGTTGCCATTCAGACATAAACATGAGGGTTGTGACAGGTGCTTGTATGTGTGGTGCTGAAATGGGTGCAAAGCCTGCTGGCTGCTAGGCAGGTTTCTGTGACTGCTGCAGTGCTAGCTAAGGCTTGTGTTTTCAGAGAACATGAATGACTGACTGGGCACCATACCAGAACAGCAAGATGTGAAGCTTAGTATGCAAGGGTCTTTATGAGATGGTTCTATGAAGAGATACACCACGATACTTGTGCATTGGAAAAATGAGCATGCCTTTTATTTTTAGAACAAAAATGGGCAAGTTATTTAAGACATACAGCTAAGTTGGTTTTTACTGTAAGGTTATGTAATCACATAACTTTAACCAAGCTTTGATAAATCTGTCAGGTGGAGATCCAAATTAGAACCTGCCGCCTTGTGCTATATTATTGTGTCAGATGGGATTATGTCTGCAGATCTGGACTTTGACTCTGAGATTCTTTCCCATGATTCTGCTCTGAGTCTCCACCTTGAAAACTTGGTTACTTCTGACATGCCTGCTTTGTGAATGAGCTCTGTAGACCTGCATTTGGTATTGATGTGAACATAAGATACACATGCACGTTAGATGTCTCAGCATCTCCTATACACTGCCTCCTGTTTGTGTTTAGGGCCTTCTTCATCCTTGACCATGCAAGGTGCTGTAGGATAGTGCTTCTGTGTCATCAGAACAGTTAGCTATGTGTGGCTGTGTGCACGTGTGCATATGAAATTAGGTGGTCAGGAAGAAGCAGTAAATAAGTAAACTGGATAATATGAGCAGACTTTTCTAATTCCTCCCTCCCACATCTAACCGAAGACTTAGTAAAAATTAGTTCTTTGAGTCATTCTCATCTTTGTGGGAACAGAATTGGAAGCCTGAAGGTAGCTTCCAGTTTGTGTCACCCAGAGCTGGTGCATGGTGGTCCTTTCTTGGAGAACTGATGGTCTCTATCTCACAGCCTCCTGGGAAGGACTTTGCCTGATGTTGTGATGTATATTTGGAATTTTCAATTCAGATATCTTAATTTTTTTGTTAAGAAGGAGAAACTTTGTACAGCTTCATTTTTAAATGGCAGCCAGTTGCTTTTGGATGGTGCCATTGAAATATATCACATTTTAATTTTTTTCCTGTTGTCATAGTCATTTTGACACTTAGAAGTCTTAAGGAAACGTTTAGTGATATTCTAGTTAAAATGTCAGTCCCAATTTCTTTTCTAAATCTTGGCTATTATAGAGTTGGCAAAGTATTTTAGATTTGAAATATGTTAATACAATTTTAGTTCTGAGATAAGGTATTTTCTCCACAGATAGCTTGCTTCAGCTAAAGCACAGTGCCAAGAAGTAGTTCCTTTACTTTGTCATAATGGAAGCCTATTGGATAGCTAATGTAAGAAAGTGCTCAGAAAGTCTGCATTATAGCGTCCTCATTTATATGGTTGACTCACATTAGAAGTTTAATAAATTATTGCTTGAAGGAAATTTGAAAATTAAAGTTGATAGGATGTAGGTTGAAACTGAATAAATCAAAAGCCTTACATTGTTGGTAGTAAGCCAGGAGTGGTCTTGGGAAAGCGTCCTTTAAGCCTGGGTTTTATTAATGAGTCATTCTGAAAGTTAACCAAAATTCTTTTTCTTTAATTTCACTTATTCTGTGACTTACTCAGTCACATTTGCTCATGTTTCTGGCTCCGGGAGAGTTTCTTGCTTCACATCAATTAGGCTCTTGACATTTGCACTTGAGTACAGGGACTTGATCCTGGGTCAGAGCTTGGTGACATGTAGGGCGCTTGAACACTGATTTCCTAAGGCTAAGTTATAGCAAGTATGGCAAACCGTTTGGGTTCTTTCTGATCCGAGCATTGCCCATTTGTGACTTACATGCTCACTGGGGTTAGGTATGCTTGATTGCTGATGAGTAGAGTCCGGTAAACATGTTACCTGGAGACTTGTGAGCTGAGAGAATTGTTCATGGAATAAAGGTTTTAATTGACATCTCGAGGACCCAAATTAACTTCTGTAGTAATGGAGGGTTTCGTCAGTGGAGAAAATGTAGATGTACTTATTTTCAGGGTTTGGAGCAGATGTTGCTGAGGTGGGGAAGAGCTTCAGCTCAGATCTTTGCCAGGTCTAATGAGCTCTGAACCTTAACTCCAGCCATGCAGGTTTTCTGTCTGAAATATTTTGCTCAGATTAGTTTAGAAATGTTTGCTTTCCTATTTGAAGTTGTCATTTCTTTAAAATCAGTATAAAATATCAAACATTAAGTAAATACTACTTTATCAATAAGCCAGACCAAACTCAGTATTTAAAAAGGCAACAAAATTATTACTTATTTCTTATCCATATTTATTAAACAACGTGACTGTTATCTGTTGTTGTGTAAAATATCTCTTTGTACATGTTTGTCTTTTTACAAATAATTCAAATGATTAATATCCCTTGAAATAGGAAATAGATGCTGTGTAGTAAAGTTGGGGAAAACAGTTATTTAGCTCTAATTTCCTTTTGATTTTACAAAAGTTGGAGGGTTCTTTGTCTGAGAAACATAGGAGTCAGTGTCAGAAAGCAAAGAGCAGAGTGCTGTTTTGCTCTGGAGATCCAGATCCATTCCTGCCAGTCCTGATAACTAGGTTGAACCAAGGGAAGAATGAAGGAAAGGAATGGGAGTCCAACCTTGGTTAAATCAGAGTTGAATCTTATTAAATCTCAGAAATGTCTTGTAGGCCCTTGGTGGTGATACATTTAACATGGTTTCTGGCCTTTGCTTAATAAAGATGAATATTAGTTTAAACATTTGTCTTAAACTTCTGCAAAGAAAACTAAATTTTTGATAATTCATCACTTATGAAAGTTGAGCTTCAGAGAAATAAAGATTATTGTGAGAACATGGAAAATATTTCTAAGGAGTTGAATTTAATCTTTTAATAGCTTAAAAATTTAAATACCAAAGTTACATTTTTGTTGTAGGAAAAATTACATTTACTCCATTTTTGAAGGTTCAGTGAAAATAATTCAATAATTTTAATTGACTTTTGTATTCTAAGGAACCCAGTGACAATGGACCTCTTTTCACTGAATTGAAGTTTTACCAGCGGGCTGCTAAACCAGAGCAAAGTAAGAAACAATAAATATGTTTAAAATTGTCTTGTTAAAGGTTTAAATATTTAAAAATAAGCAGTTTGCTTGACTTTATTTCACATAAGCTAGGTTAAAGTGCCACATCCTGTGGCTTTGTTTGCATTTGTTTCATACATAAATTCCATTCAAATGGTATTTGCAGGAAGTCATTCTGATGTGTTTGCTGTTTGGTTTGTTGGTATGTGAATAATCAATGGTATGTGGTCTAGGAAATACACGAATTACCTTAATTGACAAGTGTGAATACATGGTCTCTAACTTTTTTGAGCATTTTGCTAAAACCTCAAGCACATGAAGAGGGATGGGCACTGGATTTGCTGAGACCCAGTGCAGTGAACAGCCTCCTGGCTGCTCTCATCTCTTGTTTCATCTGAGGCCCAAACTCCTTATGGTAAGGGAGTGGGAACAGCACTTCGTGTCTCCTACATCTTGATTTGCAAGGTGAGGAGGAGATGTAACTATTGAAGGAGACAGCCCTGTGTTTCTAGAGACTGGGGTGAGAGTCAGTCTTGTTGTGGAAGCAGGCAAACTCCATCATTAGGCAGTGCTGTCGCTGTGTGCTTCAGAACAGTTTTCACGGGTGGCCAGTTCGGACAAGGTAACAGCAGAGCACCATTTTTATGATCCTTTATGTTCCTCTGTGCTCTTTTCATCCTGTTATGAGTAGGAGTGGTTTTGTTGCTCATGTAAGTATGTTCTACCCTTAGTCATTTGTTTGGAAATGACCATTTACATACAGAAGTTGACATCGCAGGCCTCTCTTTCAACTTCTAGTTCAGAAATGGATTCGTACACATAAATTGAAGTACCTTGGTGTTCCTAAGTATTGGGGATCTGGTCTACATGATAAAAATGGAAAAAGGTAAAAATCTACATTTAAGCATTTCTTGTTGGGTTGTTTTAGTTGGGAGTTTATTGCTGAGCACCCACAATAACTAGGTGTACATCTGGGCTGTGGGGCAGCAGAGGGGAGGGGTAAGATTGAACTCTGCTTCCCTCTCTCCACCATAGTGTGGGGCAGCCTATCTTTGAACTTGTATGGAGGGAGCAGTGTCAGGTGGCTAGCTCCATTGACAAGAACAAAACCAAAAGATTGCACCCTGCCTCTCCCATTCTTTATGCAAAAGAGCCCTCAAGATCCCATTTGATATCTCATAGTTAATGTCTAATCATTCATGGAGACTAGAGCCTTGTTCTTTATGAGAGCTTTAGTTTAGCTGGTTAGAGGTGACAAACATTTAGAGACAACATTTCTGAAACATGGGAGAAAAGCTGGGTGCTAATTTGTGTAACCCTTTCCTCTTAGATGTCTCAGGAGTTGGAGTTGAAGAAAACCCCTAATGCCTTTGCAGTCTGCTCTTTTCAAAACTTGTAGGAGACCATGAAGGCCAGACCTAGTCAGAAACTGGAGGTCTACTTGTTAGAATGTGTTTGTATTAGGTGAAGAACAACTGTGACTCCACTATTTTAAGCAGTCACCAAAGGCCTAATTCCATGGCTTTACTTTTTTGAGCTAAGGTCTTGCTTTCTAGACTTAACTCACTGCAGAGCCCAGACTGACAGTGTCCTCTGGCCTGCTCCTCCTGAGTCTGGGGTTGTACCTACATTTTTGTTTTTCTTGCACAGTTACCCTCATTGTCTAGCACTCTGTTAATATCCTTTTGTGTCACTGGGAAAGCTGCTCCATTTCTGGACCTCACATGCAGACACAGTGCCAGTGTCAGAAATTGATATCAATGTCTTCTGAGTTTTCATATCAAGGAACTTCTCCTGGAGTCCTATGAGACTTCCTTATACATTTTCTTGGTCACAGTTTTGTAATTCTTATGCTTAAACCTGCCACTGGAAAGGTCCAAGTGGTCACACAGGTCACACAAGTTTCTTGGTCTCTTTGGAAGGGGAGGGAATGCCCAAGCCAAATTGGTACTGTGTTAGCAAAGACTTGAGAATGGAGCAACCAGTGTGTAAGCCTGCCAGTTTTATTTACTAGAGAGCCATGCATGTCCTCTTGGGAAGTCTGGGGCTCCCTGGAATCCAGAGAGAGGTAGTGTGTGGAAGACTGGTTGTTCAAAGGATACCTGGGAGGAGTTTCAGAGGACTCAGAGTGGGTAACCATAGCTGAGCGAGTCTCCAGCCGTGTCTTAGTTTATTGTTAGTAATGACCATTCCTTCTGAAACTGAGCTTACTAGATTTTCCTCAGTGGAGCACGAGACTCAGACTGGTCATGGATGAAGTGTTGACTATAGGTTGAAGCACTAAAAATAATCACATAAGTCTTTCAGAAGTAAAGAAATAGAACATAGGACTCTACTTCCAGCCACCTCCCCTGCCAGCCACCCTTACTTTAACCTGTTTGGGAGTGATGGGGAGTGATTGGGACAGTATGAGGATTGTAAAAAATACTTATGTTGCCATTTGGGAATTGTTTGTTCTGATTAATATTTTCTCATTACTTGAAGCATTTAGCCAAGTCCCTGAAAAAGGCCTTACCTGACATATTTGGAAGCAGCTTTCTCTCAATATTCAGTCTTAGAGCTCTCTCTCAGGAAAACATGCTAACAGTTTGTGTGTGTCATTTGTTTATAATTTAGGAATGTTGAGAAGATTTTAGGGCCATTTGTTCAGAGTTAGTGAAAGGGTGATTTGCATGTAAAAGCAAAGGCCTGGTTAATCTGCTTTAGTGGTGGGCCTTGTGTTGATTAGACAGTGTTACCATCTTCCAGACTCTGCTGGCTAGGTCTGTGTCAACTGAACACAAGCTGGAGTTACCTGAGAGGAGGAAACTTGATTGAGAAAATACTTCCACAAGATTCTTTCCTATAAGAAAACAGGCTAAGCAAGCCAGTAAGCAGCACCCCTCCTTGGCCTCTGTATAAGCTCCTGCCTCCAGGTTCCTGTCTTGTTTGAGTTTCTGCCCTGGCTTCCTTCAGTGATAAATAGTGATGTGGAAGTATAGGTTGAATAAACTCTTTTCTCCCCAGTTGCTTTGGTCATGGTGCTTCATCACAGGAGTAGTGACCCTAGGGTACAAACTGTCGGCAAAGGTCAAAGGTTACACTGTTAATCAGTTTTGTAGTGATCACACAGTCTTTGGAAGAGGCAGAGGTGTATATCCTGCTCCTCTCTCAGCTTTGCAAAACCTGCCTACATAGGATATTGGGAAGTCACATGACTGTTCTGTATTATATTAGAGGCCAGGGTTGTGGGAATGTTAATACAAATGGATATTTGCCCCTACTTGATCGTATGACTTTGACATAAACTTTACCTCCTAAAACATTGCTATCTTATTAAAAAATGTACAGACAGAGTCTCTAATTCTCTTCTGTCTCAAAAATGAATAGGACTCTTTATTTTATATTATGACACCATCTTTTTTTAAATTTTTAAAAAAGATTTATTTATTTATTTATTTTTTATTATACAACATTCTTCCTCCATGTATGCCCGCATGCCAGAAGAGGGCACCAGATATCATTACAGATGGTTGTGAGCCACCATGTGCCCGCTGGGAATTGAACTCAGAACCTCTGGAAGAGCAGCCAGTGCTCTTAACCACTGAGCCATATCTCCAGCCCTTATGATACAATCTTTTAGTATTAGCTGACTGTTTTGTAACTCGCCATATTTTATTGTCATAAAAACCTACATTATGGAAGCATGACTTTTGTGTTGTACACTGTTATTATTCCAGTGTGTGGAAGACAGTGGTTCTAACGAGGGGAGGGCACTAAAATGTTCTTATGTAAAATGGGATGGAAGAGCACCTGCCTGGTGAGTGCCCTGGGTGAGGTACACCGTGGGGTGAGGTGCACCAGCTGACTTCTGTGGCTGTGTGCTCATCCCATGAGGAGTTCTGTCTTGTGTGTCTGTCTTCATGATTTCAGTAGACACAGTAGTCTCTGGCTAACTCTTGAAGGAGAGAGTGACATTTAGAGGAGTTGAGCAGCACCATTACAGGTCTCTAGTGCGTCTCACATGCATGCTTAGAGTTCGAGTCCCTAGGAAGGATGAGACCCACCTCCTCATTTCATTTCTAGGAATTATGGCTTGAGGAAGTAATATCACTTGGTCAAGGTGACATGCAATTTAATGGTAAACCCAAACTTTGTCATTTCTGCAGGGTATTTCATTTCCAAATCTTGACCATTGAGTGTTTACTACATAATCGCTTTATACCGTTTGGACAGTTTTACTGAATGTGATTTTTAAGCCACCTCTTGACAGTCTAGATTTAACAGAGCATTTTATTGCTGAAATATACATTAAAAATGGAGACACAGTCACAGGAGGACGCTCCTGTTTAGAAACAGCAGGTAACTTCAGGAGAAGAATCAGTGCCCGCTCTCAAAGCCAAGTGAATGTGCTTCACTGTAGATGGGTCTGCTCAAGTCTGTGTGGGCATTGTCTTAAATTGAGTGTTGTCTCCTGTAAAACTAGTTTAGACCCAGGAAGACAGGACAGTGCAACATTCTGAATTCTTGAGATTTCTGTCTAGATGGGAGAAATTCTTCATGGTGTGTGTTCATGCCCCTTTCCTCCTCTTTTATAATACTGCCTTATTCAGCATAATTTGACATAATCTGAAGGGAGAATATTCATTGCTAGTGCATGTTCCTAGTTATTTCCCTCACTGACTCTCCTTGTTTGTCTTCAGTTACAGGTTTATGATAATGGACCGCTTTGGGAGTGACCTTCAGAAAATATATGAAGCAAATGCCAAAAGGTTTTCTCGGAAAACTGTTTTGCAGCTAAGCTTGAGAATTGTATGTGAGCTCTGATCCTTGTTGTGGATGCAGTGAGGGCTGTTTCTGTCACGGCTCAGTCCTCTGCTGGCTGTGTTTGGTACTGCATTAATTTACTGTGTGTGTTCTCCATAGCTGGATATCCTGGAATACATCCACGAGCATGAGTATGTGCATGGGGACATCAAAGCCTCCAACCTTCTTCTGAGCTACAAGAACCCTGACCAGGTCCTTAGAATGTCAATCTTTATTGTTTGTAAAACATGCTGCATGAGCAAGTAGGGTGCTCTGGACTGAACCCCCCACAAGCTCTGCTTTTTTTTTTTTTTTTTTTTTTAAGATATACTAACAGTACTGTTTCTTCAGACACTTTTATATAGTTACCATTCTGAATTTTTGCTGCAGTTTGAACTGCTGGCACTTTATCAAGTTGGCTGATTTGTTCTAAATAATATTCAGAAGTATTTGATACAAAATGAATTTCAAATAGCTATTTGGGGGTGGAAGCTTAAAATTATGTAGTGCACCAATGAATTAACTTTGCCTGTCCGCTCTGTCACCTTTTAAAATTTCATTTGTTCAAGAACTCCATCAGATATGTCTGTTACTCGGAAAGTTTGGTATGAATTTGTCTGTCTTTAGGGCTGCAGTGCAGGTGTGCGTTTTCAGTCTGCTTCGTTCCCTTTGCAGTTTTATGTTTAAGAGGAGAAAGCTCTATTGTATACCTGTGTTGGAGTCAGCTCAGTTGTCAGTGACATACAGGATGCTTGTAGCCATTTCCATGTTTTGTGCAAAGAAGATGCTGGAATGGCACTTCTTGGTATTGTATGAGAAGGAAGCTTTGAGTGCTTGGTTTGCTGCAGTGGTCCGTCCACATTCTATGAACTTGGTTTGCTGCAGTGGTCCGTCCACATTCTATGAACTTGGTTTGCTGCAGTGGTCCGTCCACATTCTATGAACTTGGTTTGCTGCAGTGGTCCGTCCACATTCTATGAACTTGGCTCTTTCTCATAGAGCTACCTGTTCGCAACCACCTATGGCTTAGATTTCCCTTTTTCTTTTGATTGCCTTCTTTTCTACCACAGTGTGTTTGCTTCCCCTCAATAGGCTGTGGAGATCATCCGGGATATGTGTAGTGCACCAAGAGAAAGAGAGTTGCTGTGCTTGGGCGCTCTGTGAGGCATGGCCAGTTTCACCTCTCCACAGCCGTCTCATTTGAGCTGTTTCCTTGAACACAGCCAAGAACCTGAACAGTAGGGGTCCCTTTAGCCGGAGTAGGAGGGACTTGCCTAGTCCTACAAAAGATTGACTCCTGTTAGTTTGCGCTTGGCTAACACGAGCAACTTTTTGTTCTTATGACAGCCATGTGCATCTCTCCTACCTTTCAGGCATGTGTGGATGAGGTTACTTTCCCAGTACTTAGTCCGTCTTTGTGCTCACATGTATATGGGCGCATGCATTTGTGATAGAGAATCAGGTCTAATGTGTGGCTGTCAATGGGCACCACATGTACTAAGGTTGTGTGCTAGAGCAACAGACTTTGCTCATTGGATTCCTCTGTCTGCATTACAAATTAGCTTTAATCTGGAAGTCTCGACTTTAATATACAGTATTTTAAACTGTAGATAAAGACCTCATATAAGAGTTTTGAATATTATTTTAGCCCTTGAACAATTTTTATGATGTAAATAGGCCTGCAGGTGAAGAATCAAGAGAAGACAACTGTTGTATTGTGTGCTGATATTGTTCATTTCTCTTTTCTTTGTGGAAAGAGTCTTGAAAGCTTACTTTGTGTGATAGTTATGTTCTAGACTCTGAGAAAAACTTGACACCAGTAATCCTTGCTCAGGATTAGTTAGAAGTTTAGCACATACTTTTCTGAGAAAATATGCAAAATGAAATAGTTTTCTAAGAACTGTTGCTTCATGGTCATTTAACATTTATTAAAAGTAAAAATTCTTGGGTGAGAGGGTTGGGTAGCGCAGTGGCAGAGGTAGGTCCTGAGTTAGACTCAATACTGCAAACAAAATAAGATTTCTTAAAAGTAAGAATTAGGGCTGGACAATGATGACTCACACCTGTAATCCCAGCACTTGGGAGGCAGAGGCAGGTAGATCTCTGTGAGTTCGAGGGCAGCCAAAGTTATACAGAGAAACCCTGCCTTGAAAAATGAAAAAAAAAAAAGAATTACTCAGAGATAATAGCTCAGTGGCAGAGCTCATGTTTAGCATTTATGAAGCTTTAGGTGCAGTTCCCAGCGTTCCAGAGGAGTTAGGGGGTCGGTTCAGTACTTCTACAGTGTTCACATTAGATTTGACTTGTTTGGAGAGCTGCTAATTTGCCCTCGTAGATGAATCTACCCCCAAGTGGTTATATTTTTTTTGTTTCTGTACTTTTTTGGTTTTTCGGGACAGGGTTTCTCTGTAGCTTTGAAGCCTGTCCCCGAACTAGTTCTTGTAGACCAGGCTGGCCTCGAACTCACAGAGATCTGCCTGCCTCTGCCTCCCGAGTGCTGGGATTAAAGGTGTGCACCACCACCGCCCGGCTATTTCTGTACTTTTTGAGTGATCCATGTAGATTGATTTTTGTCTTTAATTTGGCACTTGGAAATTTATAGGTGTACTTGGTAGACTATGGACTTGCTTATCGGTACTGCCCAGATGGAGTTCATAAAGCGTACAAAGAAGATCCCAAAAGATGCCATGATGGCACACTGGAGTTCACCAGCATCGATGCGCACAATGGCGTGGGTATGTCCACAGTGGCCTGTTGTGTCCACAGTAGCTTGCTGTGTCTACAGTGACCTGGTGTGTCCACGGTGGTCTGTACTGGTGTTTCTTCTGAATTTCTATACTTAATTATGCTAAGAAATAAGTAGACTGATAAGAATACTGGAAGAAGCAGAGTGGGATGAGAAAGAGGGCAAAGGTTTGGCTCCTACAGTGGAGTAAGGCCCTTGTGCATGCCCCTGCCCTTCAGGGAGAACTGGATCTTTGGGTTCTCATAGCTCACCTCTGTGCGGCTTTGTTTTCTACATCCTGGTTTCTTATGAACTACGCCTTTATGGCGAGTAGCTTTTGTGTAAGGTAATTTAGTCTGGTGTCTGTGTCTTTTGCTGTGGTGGCCCTCACAGTATTTAGAGTGTCAACATTTTAATAGCTTACCGTCCCCCAAAGATAGCAGTGCATGTGAGGTGCTTTCAGACTTGTATTTCTTAGACGGTAGTAGCAGTTTGAAACCTTAAGTTTTCTCAGTGTGGGTTTTAAGTAAGTTTGGGCTAAGTAAATTTAAGTCAGTTTGGGTTATTAGTTGTAGATAAATATTTCTTTTATACAGACCAATGTTCAATGTTTTCATACATTCACACAAATGTTTCTGCCGCAAGGTAGACTTGAGTGGACTGCTCTGTCTTTCTGGAAAGCTGTTGTACACTGCTTGATCTTGTGTTTGTAGCCCCATCACGACGTGGCGATTTGGAAATACTTGGTTATTGCATGATCCAGTGGCTTAGTGGCTGTCTTCCTTGGGAGGATAACTTGAAAGATCCCAACTACGTTAGAGATTCTAAAATTAGGTAAGGGACATCTTACATTATTTTGGGTTGGGTGGTGATAGGGCAGAGGATTTTAGTCAGAATTTCCTGACAAGACCTATTGGGTTTTGCTTTCTAGATTATTTATTTTATTTTATTTTGCTTTACTTTATTTTATATTTTTAGACAGTGCTTTGCTGAGCAGCCTTCCTGCCTCGACCTCCTGAATGTTGCTGTTATAGGCATGTCACAGTCACCACACCTGGCTCAGTGGTGTGTAAAGTAGAAGGTGCTGGTGAGGTAGCAGGAAGCCTGCTGTGCTGTCCCAGTAGGGGACTGAGCTCAGAATGGCACTTGTCACTAAGCATTCCTTCCTTCCTCAACAGATACAGGGATAATGTCGGAGCTTTGATGGAGAAATGCTTTCCTGAGAAGAACAAGCCAGGTAGGGAAGGTTTCCATAGACCTTCATAGAGCTTTAGGTTCTGAAAGGAAAAAAATCCCTCAGCCTGTGAGCCTGGGCATTTTAGGACATTACTGTTGTCGGAGGTATACCTTCTTCCCAAAAGCAACTTTGCACAGTGAACCAGTCAGTGAGCTTTGGAGCCTCATATGGTTACCCTTGGCTTTCATCAGGGAAACACGTTTTGTTCGCTTAGCCAGTGTTTATGGAGGTTGTATTATATGCCAGAGACTGCTGTCAGTGCAGGCTGCATCTTACCTCTGCCCTCAGGATGCTGACACTCTTGCTGCAGCTAAGTACACAGCAGTGATTTTTGTTAGCACATTATGTGTTAGTCCTCTGGAGAATAAGAAGACAGGAAGGGAATTGGGAATGTAGAGATAGCACAGAGAGTAGGAAAGAGAGTTTAAATTTTGAGTAGCATGGCCAAGGACAACCTTGTGGATGGGACACTGCAGCATTATTGTAAGGAAGGGGTGAAGAAGTAGCTGTGTGGAGGTTGGGAGACTGCTCTAGAGGATGTGAGGACTCTGTCCTTTTTGGTCATCATGAGGTCACTCGTTTTTACTTTGATCAAGAGTCTAGAGCTTGAAATAGACGGGATGCCAATGGCTTTACTTTTTAGAGCAGTGGTTCTCAACCTTCCTAATGCTATAATTCTTTAATACACCTCATGTCATGGTGACCCCCAGCCATGAAATTATTTTCACTGCTACTTCATACCTGTATTTTTGCTACTGTTATGAATCATAATGTAGATATCTTCTATGCAGGATGGTCTTAGGGAACCCATGTGAAAGGGTCATTTGGACCCCCCAACCAAGGGGTTGTGGCCCACAGGTTGAGAACCACTATTCTAGAGACAACCACCTCTAGGTCCTGGTTGAGGGAAGACCGCTGAGGGTAGGACTGGGGAGCACTCTGCAGGGTGTCCTTCTGTTACCATTCATTTCTGTCCTCAGTCTTGGGCTGAGTGCACTAAGACTTACGTTGTTTGTCTGTCTGTGTGGTGCTCTGTTATATCTACATTCCATTGTTTACTATGCTACTGCATATCTGGGTCTTGTCTGCCGCACAGGAGCGATTTTCCCATACAGACTATGGGGTTCAGTTTGACTATGTGTGAGAATGGTCATAGTCAGTTGACTTTGTGTCCTATCTTAAAGACTTCCTTTATCTTCTGGTGTTTCTTTTGTCAGAACTCTTGTGTGGACTCTGTTCTTTGAATTGTTCTTTTTGTCTCGTCCTCATCCGTACTTATCAGATATTGCAATTTTCTCTTTGGTCTTGCTGCCTGGCAGTATCTGGTGGTTTAAGTACTTAAGTGTTGTTGTTGTTTAAACCCAACTTTTTTTTTTTTTCAATAAAGATTTTTTTTACTGGTACATGCTTTTAATCCCAACACTTGTGAGGCAGTGGCAGGCAGATCTCTGAGTTCAAGGCCAGCTTGATCTACAGAGTGAGTTCCAGGAGAGCCAGGACTACATACACAGAGAAACTGTCTCAAAAAACAAAAAGGTGTGTGTTTGAATTTTTTCTCTGTCTAAATACTACAGGTATGCCTAGTGCCTACAGAGACCAGTAGAGGGCATTGAATCTCCTAGAATTGGAGTTACAGATAATTGTGAGTCACCATGTGGGTGTTGGGAATGGAACCCACATCCTTGGAGGAGCAGCCAGTGCTTTTAATTGCTGAGCCGGCTCTCCAGCCCCTTGACTTTGATCTTGACTGCATTTCTGCTGAAGTCACTGTCAGACCCCCCCATGTTTGCTGGGCTTTCGGAGTGAGTCTGCTGTGATTTAAAGAGCCACTGCCTTTGTAATCCTGTCTTCCAGCCCACTGTGGCGGCTCTTCCATTAAATTCCTCCTTAAATTCTGGTTGTATTTTGGTCTCCACAGAAATCTTGCCGTCATCACAGTCACATTGGGTAACTGATTTTTTTTTTTTGTTCTATGTTAAGTATTCTGGTTTGAACATTTCATTTCCAAGTTCTAACAGTATATAAAAATAGGGCAGATTTTTATGTATTTTCACCCTGTATTCTATACTGTGCTGTAGGAATTTTGCTTTGTTGTTTCCTTTCCCTTTCCTTCCATCCCTTTGTGCCAGTACTTGGTTCCTCTGTGTAGCCCTTGCTGGCCTTGAATTTGCACTCTTCCTGCCTCAGCTTCCTGAAAGCTAGGATTACAAGTTTTCATACCAAATCCTTTCTTTCATAGACCTTGATGCAAGCCCAGCCATGCTGTTTGCTCCTGAAGGTGCTCTGATGCCCTCTGACCTACTTTCTTGCCTTTAGATGCCAGCTAAAGCAAACTTGACTCTTGTGTTCTCCGTAGACGGTGGTGAAAGCGGAGTTCTCTGCCTCTCATCTAAAACAAAAGCTTTTGGTTATTTTGCCAGATATACTAATGTTTGTTTCACGAGTTTTAAAAATATATTTTTATTAATTTTTTCATATTTTCATACAGTGTGTTTTGACCATACTGTCTTGGGTGTTTCAGATTTCTTTTTTTCTTGTTAAGATAGTACAGATTTGAGACCACCCCTGTTCCCCTGCTGTATCTCAGCTGTCCAGAATAGAGCCTGGTATACAGTGGCACTTACATAGTTAAACTAGTAGTTAGTTATATGTGCATCTATGCATGGATACTACTCTGACAAAAGAGCATCATATATTGATGTTGAATAGAGGGAAGACTGAAAAGATGTTGGTTTGAGCTGGGAGGGTAAGATTTCCAGTGACACACACCAGAGAGATTGATGGAGTGCAGTTTTTTTGTTTGTTTGTTTTTAAGCTCGGTCAGGAGTTGGGGTTTGTGGTAGTGGTTGTGTAATCAAGGATCTGATGATGAAGCAGTGGACGCCTGTGTGTGTCAAGGGAAATTCTTTGTGAGGGGCCAATCCTGCCAGGTAGGTTTCTTCTCATGCAGAAATCCAGGCCTCTCTGGCCCTGTCCTGTGCTTTTGAATCTGCTCTCGGGCTCTGATTCTCACCTTATAGCATACAGCTTTTCATTGTAGGACCGATAGCTTCTGGGGTCACTGCAACTCAGGACAAACTACTTTCTGAATTCCTTTTATATTTACATTTTATGTATGTTTGAATATATTCTTATTGTCTCTTATAGTTGCAGAAATGTCTTTTACATTGTGTCTCAAAATATGTTGTTTTACTTACCTGTTAATTTTTGGGCTTAAAAGCATACTTTGCACTGCGCTTTGGTTAAGAACAAGGTTTCTATTTTAACATGTTGCCCACTTGTATTGTAATTTTACATTGTCTATGGACTGTTTTCTTAGGAATGAGACAGACATATTGGGTTTGTGACTAAAAGTGATAAAATGTGTCATTGTTTTAGGTGAAATTGCTAAGTACATGGAAACTGTGAAATTACTGGACTACACTGAAAAACCTCTTTATCAAAATTTACGTGACATTCTTTCACAAGGACTAAAAGCTATAGGAAGTAAAGATGATGGCAAACTGGATTTTAGTGCTGTGGAGAATGGAAGTATGAAGACAAAGCCAGCTTCAAAGGTGAGTCTGGGTATTGAGTGACTCTGGGCTTCTTTGGATTCAGTTTAATAGGCATTGTAGGCAGGTGAAACCTTAGCTCAGCAAGAAAGTCTAGGTGGGTTGCAGGTGAAGGGTTTTTTGCTGCCTTGTGGGGGCAGCCTGACAGCAGAGCAGGCGCAGAGCACTGGGGACAGGAGGACATGGACTTCTTACAGCACTGGGGACAGGAGGACATGGACTTCTTACATCATTACAGGGGCAGGTTACTAAATGTCTGAAATGGCCTCACTTGGGATCTGAGGATGGGTGTTGATGGGGCACTGAAACTTGAATATATTTCTGCTGGGTCACCTTTAGTCTTGCCTCAGTTTCTCTTTGTTTATGGATATGGTGAAAATGTCTCTGAAAGTTGGCATATGGCTTGGCTTGGCATGTCTTCAAACATGAACGGGATCTTTAAAGGAATGCTGGTTTATCTGCATTCAAGGGACTCAGCTGTTAGCAGAGAAATACTGAGAAGTAATGGCCAGTTCGGTGGAAGAGCTGCTGGTGCCTTTAGTGAGAACTGGAATTGGCATGTAAAATGAGAAAAGATAGTTTCGTTGTTTTTTTTTTTTTTTTTTTAATTATTTTGAAAGGAATTACAAAACACTCAGATTTGCCTGTGGCAAGATTATGAAGCTGCTTGGTAGTCATATAACTGAAGTAAATTCTTAGTTTGACTCGATTTTCATCTTTTTGTTTGTAAAATGAAGTGGAGCAGACCAGGAGCGTTTCGTTTGCTTTATCACCCCACCCCTGCCACCATTCCCTAGAGGGTGAACCTGGGGTTCCATGCACACTATGTACATACTCCTACGGGACTGCATCACTGTTGATTTTCCCTAGAGGCTTTCACTAACTGCTCAGGCTGGCCTGAACTCACTGTGTAGTCCAGGTTGGCTTTAAACTTGGAGTCCCCTTGCCTCAGCCTCGCCAGTTTTATAATTGCAGATGGGGTCTCCCGTGCTGAACTGCTGGTTGATCTGCACTTACTGGAAAGACTCTTGGGTCCCCACAGTGTTGCAGTGACTCTCATGTCACTGTCTGCTCTGGACACTTGCTATCCAGTGAGTGTCTACCTAGTGTTCTCTTGCTAATGCTGACTTGTCTTGTCTGCTCTGGACACTTGCTATCCAGTGAGTGTCTACCTAGTGTTCTCTTGCTAATGCTGACTTCATGATTACATCAGATGGTGAGGGTCCTTTATTGTCACTCTCTGGAATTGACTTTGCTAATTGGGGTCCTTTCACTTGCATGTAAAAGTCAGATTATTCTCACAAAAACAAGTGTGAAGTTTGATTGAGATTGCATGGATGTGATGGATCAGTTCTGGAAGAATGGCTCTCTTTACGCCAGTCTCTTCCATGAATGGGGCTTACCTCAGCTTTCCTTCTGTGTTTTCTCACCTGCCTCTGTTGTGTCTCAATAGTTATTTTAAAGAACACACATGAACCTACACACATACACACTCTGTCTCTCAGAGTGAGAGAGTGAGTGCCTAAATGGATAAGTATGTGTACATATGTGCACACCTTGTGCAGGTTAAGAGGGCAGCTTGTGGGGGAGTTTTGTTCATTCCTTCATCCATGTTTTGGGAATTGGACACAGATTTGGTGGCAAGTGCCTGTACCCTCTCGCCAGCTCATTGGTTCCCCGTCCTTGGTGGTTTTCTGCTGTGGAGACCATACATGTATAATTTGTTTCAGCAGTTTAATTATTTCTTTGTGTCTTTTGTTGTCTCTGATAATTCCCTACCTTCCCTTCGTGCCATTCAGTTGTCCTCTAGATTTGGCTGTTTTTAATACATAAATACTGTGATGGTTATTGTTCTATTTGTTTAGCTGGGCATTTTCTTTCTCTCTTCTCTTGTCTCTTTTGATTCATTCTCCCTATGTAGCCCAGGTTGTATTGAAACTAGCTCTTCCTGCCTCAGCCCCCTACGTCCTGAGATTATAATCATGTAGAATCAAACTGAACTGCTTTTGCTTTTAAAAACAATTTCAGTGGGGTTAGAGAGATGACTCAGTGGTTAAGAGCACCTGCTTAAGCAGGGACCCAAGTTTGCTTCCCAGAAATTATGCTTGGCAGCACATAACTGTCTGTAACTCTAGCTCTAGGAGCTTCTATGCCTCCAGCCTCTGTGAGTACCTACTTTTGTGTGTGTGTGTGTGTGTGTGGTGTGGTGTGGTGTGGTGTGTCTGGGTGTGTGCATGCATGTATGTGCACACACCTAATAAAAATAAATCTGTAAAAACTTTCCATTAGCTTTTAAAATCCCTTTTTAATCGTCAAATAGATTTATAAATTTTTGTGTTTTTAACCACTGAGCCATCTCTCCACTCTCTTTTATTTTCTCCTTTTGCCTTTGGTGTTTAACTTGCTGGTGTGACTTTTCTCTTGATTGTACTTATATTGAGTGGGGAAACTCTGCTGGATTGCTGGATTATTGTGTCTGTGTATCTGACTTTTATATCTTACAAAGCTGTTATTTTTCCTCATAGTTTGAGATTAGAGCTCAGTGTTGTTAATGATATTACCTACCTGTTGGAGAACCTGTGCTGTCAGACCTATGATCTGTTTTTCCTTGCTAGGTGCCTTAGTTCTCTCCCTAGTTAAAGGGGTGAGCTCTTGAGTCATTGCTTGGGTCTTGGTAAATCTTCCATAAAAGCAAGATCTGGTCTCTGTTTTGCTCTGTGTGTCTCTTATTTTCTCTTTTGACACCTGTTCTGGTGACTCACACATAATGAGTGCTTTTGGTTCTTCTGCTATCAGGTCACTGTGGAGGGTGTGTCTCCTTTGCAGAGGGGTTTTAAATGTACAGCCCCCCACTTCACCCCTATTTCCCCTACCTGGCCAGCACTTCCTTCCTTTCTTTTTTTTTTTTTTGAGACAGAGTTTCTCTGTGTAGCTCTGACTGTCCTGTCCTAGAACTAACTCTGTAGACCAGGGTGGTCTCGAGCTCACAGATCATCTTGCCTCTGCCTCAAGTGCCTCTGGTTCTGAGTGCCACTACCACCCAGCTGCACTTTCTTATTGGGGGATTACTGATACAGGTTTTGAGAAAGGTATCCCCAGTGTGGTTTAGTGGTGAATAGGACCCACCCTCACTCCTGGATGTGACTCCATTCTTCTTGATCACTGCTGTCAGCAGCTGTTCGTAAAGTGGTGCCATAGTGCTAGTGGCAGAAATGCCGCTAAATGGTTGTTTTGGGTTCGTTTCTTTAGGTTTTAGACAGGAAGAAGCTGTGGATTCTTGTCTCCCAAATGTCCTCACCGTTATTTTCTAACACATTTTAACTTGTTTGTGTGTGAACGTTTAGACTTAATTAGAATCTGTATCCATTCCCACATAAGACGAATGTCTCCCGCCTACAGCCCACGTCTCAGGTTGTTAATGTAAGTCTTCTGTTTCTTTGTGTGTTCCTTGTCCTTGGTGCTGTGGAATTCCTGAGTTTTATATTTCTGTTGGTATTTTTTATTGTTACTGTGTCTTTTCTCTTGGACTCATTTTTTTAGAATATGTGCTCAAATAAGTTTTTTTGTTTTGAAGAAAGCTGTAAGTGGTAAACTTTATGAATCCACAATTTCCAAAAATGGTGCCATTTGTTCCGCTGAAAGAGTAATTTGGCCAAAGACACTGCTGTGTTATCTCTCAGCTTCCAGTTTGGTTAATTTTGTTTGTTTCTAGATTTCTGTCCCTCCTCCCCCAGATTTGAGACCTCTTGCTTTTTATTCTACCCCGTCATCATGCTTTTCCCACAGAATGTGTGTGTATGTGTGTGTGTGTGTGTGTGTGTGTGTGTGTGTGTGTGTTAGTTTAAACCTCATGTATGCTTGGTACTTGGTGAACCCTTGTGTAAAGATGTAACATTCATCTTGGAACTTGAGAATTCATCTTTGTAAGCATGCAAGTCTCCCCGCCCCCCACCTCCCAGTCCCTCGCCTTTGCTGGTATCTGGGAGAACTGGAATCTACCTTTCCTTCACATCTTCACATTGAACTTTTGCACGTTTTCTTTTCTTGGTAAAACTGTTCTCTGGGCTTCTAGCTCACTCATCTCATTTGCTCTACTTTTCAGTCATAGTTTAGGAGAAATAATGATTTTCTTTGTGTCACCATAACATGTGTACATATGCATGCTGACCTCTTACCCCACCCTGTCCAAACCTCTTCCACCCCATCTCCTTCTTCCTTCAGATCAATCTCTCTCACATCCCTGTCATTTGTTTTGTGACCCACTAAGTTTAACTAGGGCAGTTTGTGTAACCATAGGTTTTGAGGTCTTTGTTGGAGCCTGGTGGGGTCACCCATTGATGCACAGCTGAGGACGGTGACTCCCCTTCTCCCAGAATTTGTTAATGGCCATTACATCAGCAGGGATGGGTAGGGTCCAGTAGCCTCTCCTATCCATAACTGACTGTGTTACCAGTGTGGCCTTTTATGTCTCCTTATAGATAGGAATTGCTATTTTTAATTTTTTTTAATGATTCTGAACATAGAAATTCTGTGTGCTGCTTGAGCTTAGTGTCTCTTTTTTGGTTTTGTAACTTTTCTTAGATTTTGTTCCTCACCCTAGTTGCCCATTTACCTGTTTAATGTTTTTCCTACAGTGTCTACTGCCACTGTGAGAGAATGAGAGAGTTTGGTGACATAGGGGGTGGGGGAGGTCAGCTCTTCTATTCTCATGCCCTCAGGACTGGCTCACCTGCGACTATGGCAAACAGGGTTAGCCCTAGTGTGATGCCCAGGTGGGGTTTGCTGTTTTACTGATCATCATGGAGACAGACAGCTATAATGTGACCTAGTATCACATCTGCAGTGAGTGCCTTAGGGTTTTGTTCTTACTTGAGAGTCTGCAGAGGACTTGATGCTGGGAGTAGGTAACCCTTCAAACTTCAGACTGTCAACTGGCTACTTCAGAACCACCTTTCACCTACTTTCTTACGGACAGTGTGACCTTCACACGAATCACTGTGGTATAGCTTCTAAGGGGCTGGCAGCTCTGCTGGCCTTCCAAGTCCAGTGACCTGGGCTTTATCTCCAGAACCCATGGAACTGTGAAGGGAGGACATTAGCTCCAGAGTTGTTCTCTGGCCTCCACGTGCTCTCTGGTTGCATATGCACATATCCATCCACCCAAACCCGCAATTACTAAATTCTTTGTCTGTGTTGGGGTGGGGCAGTCTCAGAAAAGGCACCCTGAGTGCTTAGGGCCATTCTGGTAACATCTGTAGGGTAGTTTGCCTCAGAGAAGCTCAAGGCACTTAAAAAGAAAATCTCCTAGTGATTTTAGTCATAAAGTATTATAGATAATTAAGGCTTAACCAGCTGCCTATTTTTGTTTTTTCCCATGAATTGTCCTTAAAACAATCTTAAGTTTTTGACATTAATGGTACAAGTGATGGAGCCCTCCGAGGAAAGCATGGGTGACAGAACTTCGCATTAATTCCAGCGTGGTAGAGAATACACAGGCGTCGGTCTCCAGAGCTCAGTCATTGGCTCTAGAACACTTTAGTCTAAGTAACTATCAAGGTTGCTCATGCCAGCGTTAGTCCAGGAGCGCCCTTGCTGCAAAGGTTGCACATGCTGTCCTCAGATGTGCAGAGCTGTCCCAGAGTGGCTCTGGCTGGGTCTTCTGCTCACCTGTTCATCAGCTGTTCTTCTAATAAAATGAGTATCAGGAGGACTCCTAACAGCTTTTTCTCTGGGGCTTCAAGAGGTGAGCCAAAGGGGACACAAATATGCTCCATAATAAGCAAGTGGATGGTAAAGAGGGTGCCTATCCTGTGATGCCCGACACAGACAACTGCATCGGTAGTAGTTGCACAGTCAAATGGTTGCTGGTGATTTCTGGTGTACCTTTTCAGGTGCTCATGGTAAACCCTTCCATGTAGGAATGAACACTGAATTTAAACATTTTCCTTTTTAAAACTCTCCTCCCTAAACTTGTTAATAGTTAGCAAAATTACTTGAATTGTATTTCTTCTTCCTATCCCCAGAGCAGATTAAAATTGTTAGTAAGAGAATTAAATTTAGACAAATGTCTAAATTTAGATAAATAACTGGAAAATTGGGAGTTGGCCATGAAGGCATGTTATGTTATGCCTGCTTAAGAATGAATACTTCATAGAATGAAATTCCATGTAATTAGGGTTATATGGAGCATCCGTTTGTGGAAAGGATTTTTATACACAGTGTATGAAAAGGCAACCAGGTGTAGAGACTGAACATGTGTATATTTAATGCTTTCATAAAATCCTCAGTACTTTTCTACTTTAATCCCCTCCTTTTTGGAGGCGAGACTGTCTCACTGTATAGCCCCGGCTGGCCTGGAACTCATTATGTAGACCAGTCTGGCCCCCCCACTCACAAAGATCTGCCCTCTTTGAGTGCTGGGATTAAAGGTTTGTGGCATCATCTCAAATGATTTTAATCTTATTTTATTTGTTTTTTATAATGTTCAGAAGAAGCTAGTCACCATGCTAGCCACACAGTAGATGCTGTCTTCACTTGGGTAGAGGCTGGTGCTCTGGAGAAAGATGTTACAGCGTCCCTTACTCTTGGAGCAGTCTTCGTCATTGCCCCACCTCAAACAACAAGCATTTTACTGCGTTCTAACAGTGTTGGATGAGTCTTCAAATCATACGTCTTTCTCAAAAAAGTCATTTGTTCATTTCCTAGCCTACTTCCCATTTTTAATTTCTTCTTCTAACTGTGAATGATACTTTCTAATGTTTTCTTCAAATGTATCTTAATTATTTAGTTTCCACTCAAATAGTACAGCATTTGGCAGACCTAGGTAAGACTGAACTAATCTCTGCCATGGTTGCAGTAGTTGAATAGCTGCTGTCCGTGCAGATCCATGTACAGTGCTGTGCTAAAGCTCAGCTAGGTTTAGGAATGGGTAGGGCTGAGTCCCTACCCTGGAAGAGCATACCTAAGGGAATAGAGATGTGAAAGTAACTCCGACAAGAGCACAGATTGTGCGTTCTTCCTCCTTGGAAATGTACACAGTGGTTAACAATGGCTGTTCTATACTCACCAGTCACGTAACGGGGAGACATCTGCCCGAGGACTGCAGTGGGTTCTAGTCTCCTTGTTGCCCTGAGCTGAAAAACAAGGAGCACATTCTCCTTGGCTTTCCTGTGTCCCTCTCTTCATTTTTCCATCTAGTACTTTTTTTTTTTTAACAGACTTGATTCACTTTTATTTTTCTTGTATAAAAACCATTATGTGGTGGCCACAGCTGGAGCCTGGGTCCCCTGAACAGAGACTCTGGTACAGGTTTTCACAAGATGGTCAGTGAATTCCTGATAAGGAGACTTGGTGAACACAGTCTCTTTCCAGAGGTCAGGGGTCAGGTAGCTGTAGGTCTTAGAGATGGCATCAAAGGTGGCCTTGGCAAAGTTGCCCAGGGTGGCAGTGCAGCCCCTGGCTGATGTGTAGCAGTCATCAATGCCAGCCATCATCAGTAGCTTCTTGGGCACAGGAGCGGAGACTATGCCAGTGCCTCTGGGGGCAGGAATGAGACGCACCAGCACAGAACCACAGCGGCCTGTCACTTTGCAAGGCACAGTGTGGGGCTTGCCAATCTTGTTCCCCCAGTAGCTTCTCCGCACAGGAACAATGGAAAGCTTGGCCAAGATGATGGCCCCTCGGATGGCAGTGGCTACCTCCTTGGAGCTTTTAACACCGAGACCTACGTGACCATTGTAGTCCCCAATAGCGACGAAAGCCTTGAACCTGGTCCGCTGGCCTGCCCTAGTCTGCTTCTGCACAGGCATGATCTTCAGAGCCCCATCCTTTAGGGATGCTCCCAGGAAAAAGTCAATGATCTCGGACTCCTTAATGGGCAGGGAGAACAGGTAGATCTCCTCTAGGGACTTGATTTTCATGTCCTTAACCAAGCGGCCCAGCTTGGTGACGGGAATCCACTCCTTGTCTTCAGCTTTACCTCTGCGAGCCCCCGACCACGGCCTCCTAATCCTGGGCCCCCGGGTCCTCTGGGCCCTCCTGTTGCACCGGCGTCATCCGCCATTGGTGTTTTCCAGAAGAAGAAGAAGCCATCTAGTACTTTTTAACTGAATCTTGTAGGCTGCAGGTTCTGTGGCACACCGTGTTTGCTGTCCCTCATGTCATTCTCCCCCGTTGCTCTTAATAACTAATGTTCTGTTGTAGTTGCTCTAGAGTAGAGCAGTCTGAATGTGTGCGTTTGCATGGTGCCTTTACTGGGCTCTGACAACTAAGATGAGCTGTTTTGTGCATATTTGTGCCTGGAGATCTTTGCCTGCGAATTTTAGGCTGTATGTTCTTTGTTTTTAAAATGAAAATGGTGCCTGTAGTAAGGGGAAGGGCACCCTGAGAGGATCACTTACTTGTTTGGAGATGGCCATGGGTCTGGATGGTGTTTCCTAAAGGCTGTCATGTGCTCTTGCGTATGATTTTATAGGCTTGACTTGAGCAGAGAATCGGTCTCTGGTTTTGCCTCTGAAGATTTTTGTTGTCCTTTTTGTTGAAACAGCTCTCTTGGTCTCCAGTCAGTGTTTAGACTGTTAGTAAATTATCAGTCCAGTACATTCAGCTGATTTGTCTTCCTGTTTTCTAAATTGGATGTGAGAAGCAACTAATTAGCTGAATTTTAACCTAACATATCTGAACACTTTAAAAATATAATGTGTAGGGTGTATACTAATGTCCTTTGAAATAAACCTATTTTTTAAGACCTTTTTCTATGTTGAATTAAAAGCAAACTCTATCCCATGTGTATTTTGTAAGTTGCCCCTGTGTGTCATACAGTATTTTGGTTTCATTTATAAATGCAAATAAAGGTACCTGCGAGACATTGTGGAGACTGTCAGAGAATCAGAGATTGGCACAGTCACTTGGGAAGCTTTTCATTTCAGATGGAACCCACACGCGCACACCCAAAGCATAAGGATGCTGCAGAAATGCTCAGAAGAGAGCCCAGCAGCTTGTTGTTTGGGATTTTGTGTGTTGCCCTATGAACCATGTGCCATCCTTACAGTGTTCAGCTAGACTGACTTCGTTTTATTTTGCATGGGCCTTTTCTCCCCAGACATCATATGCTGTCAGAAAAGTTGGGTAAGAGCTTCCTGACTGGTGTGTGGGTGAATGTGACCACCACCTTCCTTGATGCACAGGTGTTCCTTTCCTCAGCTGAATGCTGTCTGATTTTCATTCCTTGTAATTCACCTGTATGGAGATTAAGAAAGCTCATTTTTATTAAATAAGCTTCACAACAGATTGAATGTGCTAGGCTCTGCAGTCAGAAATACTGGCTAGCTCCCTTTATAATGAGCACTTCAAAACTACCCTCTAAAATCTGGAAACTGCTTTCTAGCCTATATGGAGCACAGAACAGTGCTGAAATATTCCTTCTTAATTTGGATTTGAACGAACAAAAGTGTCTGTGTTTATCCCTGCCTAATGCATCACAAGTCTGCTGACACACTAACCTTGGAGTCTTGGCTGCCGTTAATCAGGCCTGTGAACCGGCAGGAAAGACGTACCTAACGCACTCCATCAGTGCACTTGCATATGGAGGCTCTCACAGGGGAGCTGCCCGTGCCAGCTGAGGGTTACCTGCCCACTGCAGTTATTGTATGTAATTATCGAGCCAATCTGTTCAGCCCAGCAGGGTTTAGATGGTAATCATGAAGCAACACTTTGGAAAAGAAAGATGTAAGGCATTCTCCCCTTCCCTCATCAGCTGTGTGAAGTTAGAACTGTTCTCATGGCTATGTTTAAGAGGCAGTACCTTCTTATACAAATCTTCTAAGTGAATGCCATTGAAAGTTCCTTAAGGTTTAATTGGGTTATTCATCAGGTACAGTCTAGGTTCCTCCGCGTTCCTCTACAGAAACCTTATACATGCCTTAAAACAGTGGGATTGGTAGTGATGCACCTACAGCGGCTCTAAGCACTGAATATGAATCATGGTAGCTTGCACACGTTGGCTTTGTTATCTGGGGCAGAACCTGTGGTTACCATTAGGGAGAGAACGCTGTGCTGTCAGTGAATATTATCTTCTGCAGTGTACACAAAATGGCCTGCAGCAAGGAGCACTCTGAGATGAAGTTGAACTCAATTGCTAGACAGTGTAAGTGAGGGCGTCCTGTTGCATTGTGCTGTGGAGTCTGGGATGTGTCAGATGCATATCTAAATGATCCAGAATTACTTTAAGGAACTTGGAGAATCTTTGAATTCGGACTGCTACACGTTTTACTTTGGGTATACATAGGATAAGACTACAGGAAAAAAATGTGTTTTATGTTTATTGCCAGCATCTTTCTATAAATACTCTTATAGAGAGATGTTAACTAATTAAATGAGTCAGCACAGAATTGGACTAGTTCAGTCTTGTAGAGTGTTTGCGAAGAGTGGAAGGCAAAGGAGCACAGGCCCATTCTCCAGATGCCACAGCCAAGAACATGGAAGATGGAAGGACTGGTGTGGAGAATCTGAACGACTTCCAGGCGATCAGGAGAACTTTGTGCTTAGAATGTCCTCAACAATGTTTACGGCACTCAAGTATTTGCTAAGAAGCATTCTAAAGAAACGCTGGTTCATGGACAGAATTTGCCACCAAATTTAGATGCTAGGTGAGGTGAGGTGTGTGTATGTGTTTCTGTTTCTCAGGCTCACAGCCTCTGCATCTTCCTCCATCCATGTTGTGAAGAAGTATGTAATGGCGAATCAATCCCATACCAGTTATGTTTTAAAGGGGCATTTATTTTGGGGGGTAAACTTACATGCACATAAATCGTCAGGAAAGGAGCCTAGTCGCTGGAGCAGGAACCGGAACCAAGCGCGGGAACCAAGAGGCCGAGCCGAGGATTTATTCAGAGTTAAGAAAAATCATCTTTGACCAAGGGAGACCACCTGAGTAATCTCCAGTAGGAACAGATGGCCCGATATCAGAGTTCTTCATCCAGAACAGGTTCAAGACTGCTACCTGAGATGATCAAGACTCACTGGACTTGATCATAACTCTAAATTTTCTTTACGTCCCCATAAGATTATCAGTGCCCCCAACCAGCTGGAAGTAGCCTGGAATACTATGCCCACATTCCCAAAAACTGGACTAGGATATTTTCCTTTGTTTGTTTGTTTGTTTGTTTGTTTGTTTGTTTTAAAAAAAGATGGGGAAATGGTGCGGGAGAATTGTCTGTATTCTGTTAATCATGTTTTAAATAAACGCTGATTGGCCAGGCAGGAGGTGTAGGTGGGAAAACCAGACAGGAAGTGGAAATGATGCAAGGAGAGCAGGAGAATTCTGGGGAGGAGGAAGTTGATTCCTCCCACTCCTGCCCAGATCACCGAAGCCGCAGGATGTGAGCTGCCCCACTGAAAAAGGTACTGAGCCACATGGCTAACATAGATCAGAAAAATGGGTTAATCAAGATGTGAGAGTTAGCCAGTAAGAAGCCTGACCTAACGGGCCAGTCAGCATTATAACTTATAGAGATCTCTTGTGTGATTCTACTTTGGGACTAAACAGCTGGGGGAACAGAACAGGACAGAAACACAAACAAGCAGGCCCCCTCATGTTACAAGTATGAGTGTCACTGGCCTGTGAAGGCAACAACAAATCGCTAAACATTTCATGTCCTGGAAGAATTTCTTCTAGATCAAGTGTGATTTAGTGGTAGACTAAAGCGTGGGAAGTTAGAGGTGGTGGAAGAAAGGATTCTCCACCCTGACTGCTGGAGGGAGGCCTGTGTTCCAGATCCTTCTGTTAGGTTCTTCTGTTTGTTTTGAGACTATTACACTTAGATATGCTAATTTATGTATATTTGCTTTTGTGGGCAGAAGACTACATCTCTCTCTCTCTCTCTTGTCTTTTAAACTTTCTTTCATATGTAAGAAGCGGAAGAAAGAAGTAGAAGAAAGCACAGCGTGTAGTGTGGAAGACATGGAGTGCTCAGATACACAGGTGGAAGAGGCCATACAGACTCGTAAGTGAGGAGCATTGCTTAGTCCTTTCTTGTACAGCCCCAAGTTGTACTTCCTCCCACATGACAGGCTAACCACTTGAGTCATAGAATTTCCATTTGATGATAAACTATCTTGTGGATAGGTTTGTGTTGCACAGTGTGCATTGGAGTGTCTTTCATATATACACATTAGTCAGTTGCTCTTCACAGAGGTCGGGACTGGGACTTAGGAGGTAGAGGCCAGAACGGCCTGTCAGGCCCACAGCTTTCCGCTCCCTACAGTGAGTCTATACCTCGCAGCATGCTTGTGCCACAGCCCACTTCCCTGCAGCACACCCCGCCAGTTAGGAAGTTTGGAAACTTCCCTGTTTAGGGGAGTTGATGCAAAAGCAAAGATTTGAAGTCACTTCTAGTTTTAGAGGCTAGCACTGAAGGCAATGCCTGTAAAACCACAGTTAGAAATGGTGTCAGCAAAGGCAGCTTCTGCACGGGCCAGCTAAGACGATTTGTCTGTGTGTTGGTGTCCCCTTGCAGTGCTGTTCTGGACTGAGTGCTTTTTAAAGATTTCTTTCCTCTTTCTCAACATTTTGTTTATTTGTTGGTCCTGGGGCATTTCTTAATTTCTGATGAATAGCCATGTTTTGGACAAAAATGTCAGTATAGCATAAATGCCCTGCTGACTTAGGCCAGCACTGTATTTTAACAGTGGCTCTGGTACATGCTGGAAATCACCTTTTGAAAATCAGCCACCTTTATCCTGATTTTTATTAGCAATTAGTCCTTATATATTGTGGCTCCAACATGGTTGAGTTCATCTGCATTTACCCAGAGAGTCCCTGGGATGTCAGGAGGGCGTCAGTTCACTCTGGAGGCCAAAACTCTGCAGTAGTTCCTTTCCTTCTAATGCTGCCATCTCCCATTTGCTACTGTTTGTTTTTTACTGCCTCCTTCCCTGTCTTGTTCATTTTGTTACTAGGAAGTGAGGAGTCCCAAGGTGCAATACATGGAAGCATGTCTCAGCCAGAGGCGAGCTGCAGCAGCTCTGACAGTGAGTGGGAACGAACTAAGTAGCTCTGATGAAGACGTTCTGTTCTTACCTTTGAACACACCCTCAAGCTTTAAAGCAGCCTTGTCATTGCAGTTGATGCAAGTCTCATGTTGTAGTAGGCCAGACCAGGAGTCTGTCCAGGTGGGCCCAGATGTGCCTGAGTCAGACAGACACTCTTAGCTTGTGGGTTGTTGGCGACCTTAATGCTACTCGATAAACACAGAGGATCTTCGCTTTGAGAGCGTGTGACTTAAAATTCTCCATTTAACTATGAGCACTTCAATGCTGGCAGTTTTGATGTAAGAATATATAGTAACTGTTCACCAGGCAGTGGTGGTCTTTAGTCCCAACACTTGGGCGGGGAAGGGGTGCAGAGGCAGGTGGATCTCTGTGAGTTCGGGGATAGCCTGGTCTACAGGAGCTGTTCTAGGACAGCTTGGACTGTTACACAAAGAAACTCTGTCTCAAAAAACCCGAAATAAATAAATAAAAAAAGGAATGTAGTAACTGTAACTGGCAGTTCTTATGAGAAAGTATCACTAAGCTTAGGTGATACTCCTTATTTAGAACTGCTTGATTGCTTGAAAACTTTTTGTTTTGCTTTTGAACACAGGATTTCTCTGTTGCAGCCTTAGACCAGGCTGGCCTGGAATTCAGAGATCCACTTGCTTCTGCCTCCTGATTAAAGACATGTGCAACCATGCCTAGCTGCTTTAACATCTTAAGAATAATCAGATTCTTCTGTATTCATGCAAACTCAGAATTACTTTGCTTAGTTAACACATCTGCACACACACCCTGTTAAGATGGTCTTGCTATGTATGTCTGGCAGGCCTGTAGCTTTCTAAGTAGCCATGGCTGGCCTTGAATTCAGAGATCCACTTGTCTCTGTGCCCCCGCCCCCACCCCAAATTGGAATTAAAGGGGTACACCACTATGCCCAACATTTTGCTTAAATGATTGTTTGTTTTTTTTCATTGCAGGCCACTCTTCCCCCACCCCCACTCTCTGTCAAAGTACAAGGGTAGTTATTTTACTATTAGAATATTCATAGGGGAGAAGTATGGCCTGAGGTAGTTGGTAAATGTTGATTCTAGGGAAAGAAAAAAAACAGGCCAATGGTCATGTAAATGTATACATTTATAGTCATCAACTTAAGTCACTTAATGGAGAGGGCACCTTGCTGTTTTTGTGTTTTTTAATATTTTGAGAAATACAATAAATTCCATGAATTTTGTGGTTTGGAGCTTTAGGATTTTGTGTCATAAATGTGTTTCAAGAGTGGCTGCCTTTAGTGGCAGCTCTAGAAATGTCAGTTTCTTCATTAACAATTTTATTTTCAAACACAGTTTCTGGTTTACAATGTGGTGAGAGACTTTTCTCACCGTGTGATCTTTTAGAATGCTGTGCCTCGCAAAATGGGAGCAACTCTCCTTTAATATCTATTTAGACCATTTTAAAACCGTGTGTAATTTTCTTGATACACCTAAACTCATTTTGAATAGTTGGGGGTCTATTGTGTGGGCACACACTCTGAAAGCTTTCTCTGTGTTATTGTTCAGGCTGTGAGAGAAAGAGAGGGTGACGGGTGGTGCCCAGAACGAGCTGAGGCCTCTAATCCTTTTATTTTTATGCAAGGCATAATTTTTATCAATTGAGAAAATTTGGTTATTTGCTGCAAGTAATTTCCCCCTCTTACAAAATGATAAGTCTTAAAAACCATGTATATTCTGGTATTTTAAAACTGTGCCAATATTTCAGAATTGTACCAAAAATTAGTTGATGTGGCCATGATCCTTATGGCTTGTGTGCTTGTCCTTGTCGGACAGTGGGGGACCACTCTTCTGGGGGTTACTTAGTCATCAAGCACTAAGGGCTGGGAAAATACCAGTCAGGGATCAGATGTTTGTAAGAAAACCCTGCTGGATGCACCTCATGTTCACTTATTTATAAAATGGTGAAAGGGTTTCCCCAAACTTGTATATTTTATTTTTCAAGTACCATATTTTACACGTTACTTTTATGATTAGATCTGTTGCCAGCAGTACTGTGTTGTGAATATGGTTTTATTTTAAAGAGACATATAGGAAACACTGAATGAACTGCCATGTGCATCAGAGACTCCCAGATGAATGTGGGTCTGAATCTTTAGATCCCAAGAGGCAGTAGCATTCTGAACTGCAGCAAGTGGTCTAAGTCTAGACCACAGGGACAAGCAGTAATAATTAGCATAAGAGTGTCAGGTTAGGGTGTTTGTCAGAGAACATTGGTTAACTGCAGTGTGGCGGTTACCTCGGTGCCTGCCGTGTGCCTCTGGACTCAAAGCTCACTGGAAGTGAGAGCTGCTTGGTGTTGGTTTGGAGATGGCTGTCAGGACAGCCTCACAGTCACAACATTTTTTGTTTTCTTTGTAGATTTAACTTTAACATTCTAGAAATGAAAACCTCAAAATATACCATGGAATTTATTTTGCAATATCAAAGCTTTTCATTTCTTCATGGGTCAGTCTTTTTAGCTTATTTTTATTAGTGTAGGTTAATTGTACATGATAATGGTTTCGTCGTGGTGCTCATTCTTCTGTAGAATGCCTTTGTTCTAGCCACTCTCCCATATACGCCTTTTCTCTTCCCACCTACTCCCTTCTCATCTGCTTACCTACCTGGTTACTTAGTTTCCTTAGGGTTGGTAGAGAGTCCTGCTTGAGGCTTTACTTACAAAACCACACCAGCAACCATTACCGCCTGTATGCACTCATGGAGGGGCGGGGCTTTATGAGCCCCTCTAGCTACCACTATATTATAGTTAAGAAAATCCCAGATTGTTAGTCAGCCATAGTGTACTGGCTGTGTGAGTGGCGGATGGTGCTCACTAAAGTCTGAGGTTTACTGTGACTGAAGTAAACAGTTGAACAGAAACTAACTGAAAAAAAAATTTTAATTTTAAAACTGATTTTCCAGCTAAGTAACTAAAACCGCCCATGATCAGAATACCTTTAGAAACTATAATTACTTGTGTGGGATTAGAAATTTTATCTCAGATTCAAAGAAAATTCTGTTCTTTTTTCAAAAAGAAGTTGATTAACTATCGACTACCAGGATGCCCTCATTCTAGTACTGTGGGTCATTCTAGTCCAGAGAGCTTGAGGCTGGGGAAGAACCTGAGGTCAGTGCCAGGCAGTGTGGTCAGGCCAGGGAGAAGAATCCCCTTTTGATTGTGAGGTGGAAAGGAGCTGTTCCTAGGGCCTTAGATCAGGATTGGCTGTGAGTGGCAGCAGGGATGACTGCCCTGTTAGCTCAACTCAGTACATTCCTGCCTGTGAGCTTGGGGAGTAGGCTGTAAAAGGCAACCCTCTTGCTTGTTGTGCCTTGTGTAACCCCAGTGTATCCCCAGGAAGTGTGAACTCGGAAGTTGCACTGGAAGTTAATGTTTCAAATTTTATAATACCAATCTTGGGGAGAAATGCTGGGATGTGCTTTCCCTGGTGAGCTGCGACTGGACAGTAAACTGACGTTCCTAGACTCTCCAGCCACAGCTAGGCCCTGTGTGGAGTTCATCTCCACAGACATCAGGCAGGCAGACATAAAGAGATTTGGGCTTCTGACCCTCCGTTTTGTGAAGTAATGATTACTGACGTGACTTTCTCTGATTCCTCTTCAAGGTTCAAGAACCAGGAAGAAAGCCCAGAAGTAAGCGAGCTTCCAGGAATCAACTTCTGCATACTCATTTGACTTTTTTCTCCTTTTCTACTTTATGTGTTATTTTCATGTGAGTCTTGTGGGGTCGTAGTAATAATTAAATGGCTATTTTTTTTAAAAACAAACTTTATTAAAATGAATGTTTTGTGTACTTTATTGAAGGATAGTTTATAAAATCCCTGAATCTTTTGTCGTTACAACCTATGTGGTTTGGGGGGCCTGAGAGTGTGTGCCAACCCTGGCTGCTATGCACTCTCCAGAGTGAATAGGCTCGGTTTTAGGGAGGTACAGAACTTAAAGGTCTCTTTTGCTCGGTGTAACTATACAATTTGTTACGACAATAAAGTTTGGTCTACATGGATTCTGTTCTTTTCCACAAGCATGAATTGAATACCTGCTGTATGCACAAAGGAGGAGTTCAGTAAATCCAGTGTATCTGAGAGAAACATGCACATTTGAAAGTCAGATTATGTAAGACTAGTGTGGAGGGTAAATGATAGGAGGACAGTAGACAGTGATCACCCAGTGGTACAAGACCAAAGATGTTAAGTACCTGGTGCCCTCCAAGGAAGTCCTATGCGCAGGATGTGCAGAACCTTTCTGGGGTGGTCTCAATAGGAATGGCTCCTATAGTCTCCTGTGTTTGAATGCACTGTTAGGAGGTGTGACCTTGTTAGATAAAGTATGTCACTGTGGAAGTGGGCTTTGAGGTCTCTGATGCTCAAGCTATGCCCAGTGTGGGCTGCTGTCTGCGGATCAAGATGTAGAACTCTCAGCTCCTTTTCCAGCACAATGTCTGCCTAAACACTGCCATGAAGATGATGGACTAAACCTCTGAAACTGTAAGCCAACCCCAATTAATGTTTTCCTTGACAAGACTTGCTGTGGTCATGGTGTCTCTTCACAGCAATAGAAACCCTAAGATACCCCCCATTTAGATGTTTTTTTTTTTTTTTGCAAGTTTCATTTTTGTAAAAATGATAATTTGTAAAACAAATTTAAGTGCTGTAGAGGGTTTTTTTTTGTAGTTGTTTTTCTGGTGCTTTGATTCTGATTTACATAGCTCATTTGTCCTCAAACTCCTGACCTGCCTGCCTCTACTTCCCAAGGGCTAGGATTACTGGTGTGCGTCTGCCCTACAGTAGTTGCAGAGAATACAGTCATGCACCACACACTAGCTGCAGGGATTATAGGTGTGTACCCCACACTAGCTGCAGGGGTTACAGCTGTGCACCCCACACTAGCTGCAGGGGTTGCAGCTGTGTACCCCACACTAGCTACAGGGGTTATAGATGTGTACCCCACACTAGCTACAGGGGTTATAGATGTGTACCCCACACTAGCTGCAGGGGTTACAGCTGTGTACCCCATACTGGCTACAGGGGTTATAGATGTGTACCCCACACTGGCTGCAGGGGTTGCAGCTGTACACCCCACACTAGCTACAGTGGTTACAACTGTATGCCCCACATTAACTGCAGGGATTATAGGTGTGTACACTCATGCTAGATAGAAAATTTTCATGATTAGAAAATATAAGATAGCTTTCCAAGTTGTTTGAGGAATAAAGCTCAGAAAATATAGCATGTTTCTGAACAATTTCAAGAGACATTCCTCAAAAATTAGTTAGAGTAATCAGGATTGGACATAATGTTGTAATGGGTGAAGAAGTTGCCTGCCTATACTATGTGTAGTGTGTTTGGTACTGTGGGCAGCCATCGTGTATGCTCACTGTAACTGGCACAACCTTGGACAATCCTAAAGTCATCTCGGTGCTTAAAGACAGCACTGAGTAAACAACTGTGTGGATGGACAGCAGTACAGGGCTGTGACTTCGGCGGCTCTGTGAACTGTTGAGTTGTCACATGGCATGGTCATCACAGGGACAAGGTGCTGTCAGGAGTGCAAAGCTGAGCTGCAGCTCCCAGAGGCTGGTAAGTCAGTGCTCCAAAGTTACAGCTGCAGGACTGGGGGAAAGGAATTCATTTGGGCAGAGGCTGCTGCTTTCCTTAGAATGTAGGATTATAATACTGAGCAGTGTGTTGGGTCCTAAGTCTATTTGTAATACCTAAATCGACTCCCAAGTTCTGTCTTAAACACATTGATGCTTAAAATAGGATAAAATGTGTGTGATGTGTTTTTGTCTATGTGCCGTAGCCTTTTTTATTTTTTAAAATACAAAACAGCACAACCTGTTGGTTAAATATTAAGAAAACAAATATTTCCTCACATATTGTTTTAAACAAGTGCTGACATTTTCTCAAATGTTACTATATTGGCAGGGCTACATAAATTAGCAAAGAACTACTAGCCAGAAGTAGCCCGATTGATTACCACCAACTAGCTGGGTCTCTTGTTCTTCTGCCTTCACTCCCTATGGAGTACGATTCTTCGCAGGTCCAGCCACGTCAGCACCTACAATCGCTGTATTATCTGCCCGTTTCGGGTCCTTGAGTTTTAATCTTGCCAGTTCCTGAGAGAGTGGGTTTGCAGTCTCTGTTCTCCTCTCGTGGTGCAGCACTCACACTCTAACCTGTGCGCTTAGTTCTGTTCTCGGCGATGTGCTGTCTCCTGGCCCCAGGGTCATCCCCTGTGACAGGCTCTTCTGTCGAGCACAGAAGGATTCAGCAGTGGTGGTAACCTGTTGAGCCCTAGGAGAAACAACTTCCTGTGTTCTTCAATAGTGATTTCTTAAGACAGAACACTGTTATTAGAACCGTAAACACAAGCTCATTTCCTTGAATTACTGAATTAGCTGTGCCTATCCAGACCTGAATAGTTGCCCAACACTATTCAGTGTGGGGGTGCAAGGTTTGTCTTTGTGTATCTGGATACGTGCTGTAGAGTACTATATTTCTTTTCTTTAATGTTGTGTATTACAGTGATTGGAGGGTTTTAATAATGCAGAACCATTGTAGAAGATTTAAAGTATACAGAAAAATGCCTTCACCACCACGTTCAGGTACTCACTGTTCACAGTCACTTAATTTTGAATTTTTATACTTTATTTTAAATACCTAATATACCACTCCATGGTCTTCTTTTTTAAGTCCTACAATGTTTTAAATGTTGTACTTATTTCATGGACATAGCTATAATGTGTCTTTTCTTCTGGATTTTTGATCTCATCTTTTTATAACTTTAATATTGGACTTAAAATTCTTATCAGTGTTTCACATTATAAACAATATTCTTGAACAAAATTGGGCAGAAATCATTGTCAACATCTGTGATTCCCTAGCTTTAAAGAAGTGAACACTAGGTTAAAGACTAGGAAAGCTGCTGAACTGGTGTGTGCTCTCATTATCAAAGTCTGTGAGCACTTTACCCTCATTTGCCTGGTCTCCATCTTGATGGCATCTAATTCTGTGGGCAAATGTTGGTGTCCCATCTGCCTTCTACCTGAGCCACACCTGTCCCCTACCATAAGCTGAAGTCTAATCTCAGGTGTGAGTATTAGAAGGGGGTTTTGGAAAATAATGGGGTACCCAGGGTGGAACCTGCTGAGTGACGTCAGTACTGTTCCTTGTAAGAGGAAGCAGAAGGTGTGGTCTCTTTCCTGTGTATGGCTTCACCAGGAATAGTGTCTGCATCTTGGCCCGTTGTATAAGCTACCAACTTCTGGATTTGCTCTAGCCTCAGCCAAGCTGTGATTGTTTCCTTGGTCAGATGAATTTGTTGTTGTTGCTAGCTAAATGATTCTTTATTTGTAAATTAGCTTTCTGTCTTCTCTTCGGTGAGTTGTGTCTATTGCTCATAGGATAATGACCAGAGCCATTTGCCATGTCTTTTTGTTTGTCTTTCCAGTTTTCATAAGGATCTGTTTTTATGGCTTTGGTCTGTTGTTTACCATTGTAATTTCTGCCAGTGTTTTAAAATATCTTCTAACCAGAAGTCAGAAATATTCTGTTGTAAAGTTTCTGAGTTTGCAGTTGAAGTAGGATTTGTTGTGGTACATGTGTGCCATTAGGTGAGACTGATACTTTGGGGATGTCCGTTCAGTAGCCCCTCCCTCTGCTTCATTTCTCTCCAGTTCTCATCTCAGGTCTGTTCCCTGGTCGGTTCTTAAGTGTCACCAGTCTGCTGATTCTTATTCATTGTCCAGGTTATATTAACAGAAATGGAAATGGGAGACATTTAGCTTATTCTGCCACCACTACAGAAGTCAAATCTTGGGCCCGTGAGACGGCTCAGAAGGTAAAGGTTCTTTCTGAGCAAGCCTGGTGACCTGAACTCGGTTGCCAGGACCCATGGATAGAACTTACTCTACAAAGTTAGCTTTTGACCTCTACACACACACACACACACATCTGTCACACCCCTGTCCCCCAAATAATAAAGTTTTAAATTTCCAATTCCTACCTTTGACAATGCTATTTCTAGTCTATTTCATGCATATGTACTAACTTGTAGCAGTAGGTCAGATAATGGTTTTTAGTTTTTAAAGGTTGATGCATCATTGTGTAACACACACAGGCACACACATGCATGCACAGAGGGAGAAATTTTCTGTGGTTATTTTCTGCAATTGCTAACAGCTGAATTTGCTCAGTGCAGAAATGCTACTGCATCCCAAGCTACACTACAAATTTAGGAATGCTCCAAAGCTACAAACTGCTGCGTCCTCGGTAAGGCCGTCCTAGAGCTGTGCCTGTATCCATGTGAGTGCAGCCTTAGGAAGTGGGGGTGGCAGCATTTCATCTGTCGAAACCCCACAAGCAGTCAAGGGTGTGCCTATGTGCAGCCGCTGATAAACACTACCAGATGTGTACATGAAAACCTTTTACAGCATTCACTTTTTGGGTCTTGTTCTTCAGCTCAGTTCCAGGGGATCCAATGCCCTCCCTCTTCTGCTCTCCTTGGGTACCCGACACATGCACAGTGCACAGACATGCATAGAGGCAAAGCATTTGTACAGATAATAAGAAGATCTTACAAAACTGAGAAAAGTACTCACTTTAACCTTCTGAACTTGGTGGAAATTGGTACAAAATTTGGGGTGACATAATTCTCGGCTCTGAGAGAGGTGCTGCACGTGTCCTCATACCTTCCCCATCCGGGGCCAGTGTGCTGTAGCCCTTACAGCATCAGAGTACCTGAGCACAGCTAATGAGGACTGGAAGGTCCTGGGGCTGGGCAGGTTCTGGCTGGGTAGTGCACAGAGGTTCTGGAAAGAGAGGAGGAGTGGCATTCTAGCACCGGTGTACAGCAGCCCCAGAGAGCTGTCTGCTGCCTCCTCTACATGCCCGAGGACTGTTTGCAAGGTAGCAAGCTGCCTGAGAGGAGTTTATATGCAGGAGATATATCTTTGGTGCCCCCAAGGCTGGGCAAGCAAGATGACTCGGCAGTTCAAAGGCCCTTGACCATGGATGCCTGAAAACCTGAGTTTGTACCAGAACTCATGGTTGAAAGAGAGAGCTTAGCTTTAAAGTTGCCCTTTGACTTGCACACATATGCACACAGAAGCCACTCACACACAAATATACACCATGCAAATGTGCTCTCATACACGTGCATACCAACAATAAAGCTTTATATATACACACACATACATACATGCATACATACTTGATGGGTTGTTTTACACCCATCCAAGAGTGTAAAAGCACCCTGACATTCTGTCTTTATTCAGTGACTAACAATATGGAGTCCATTAAGCTGGAGAGGTGCATATCCTAGGCTGGTTGATATTGTAGTTCCAAGGTGTATCGTCTAGCTCCCGTGTGCCTCTTAACACATGCACATTGTGAGAACAGAAATCATTAGCTGATAGTTAAAAGCTTATGAAAATATAATTTTCATACTATGTAATTTGAAGAGTTTTTCAAGTATTTTTTAAGATGTGCATAGTTTTGGTTCAGAACCCCGCTCCCCACTCCTAAATTCCCAAACCAGGGATTTGCAAAGCTCATGTATCCAGGTGCTGCACCCTACAAGGTGTGCTTTCAATATGCCATGCAAAGTGTTAAAAAAATCGGGTGGCTGAAATTACATCAAAATTGTGTCTGGGTTCCTGTCCCTGTAGAGGTCAGAGAAACTACAGTCTGCAGAAACACAATTTGAGATCAAGAATCCTAACACCCGCTTTTCCCAGGGAACTGGTGATGCACAGAGTGTTGGAGGGGCCAGGCTAAGTGAGCAGCTGCAGTAATGCCCAGTTGTCTGTTAGTGTAGCAAAATCAAGGGGAAATAGGAAACTTTAAGACGGGTGTCTTTTTTGGTGTTATTGTTGATAGCCCTATTTGAATGTAAAGTTCTGAGCACAAAAGAAGCGAGCCATCTTTGGGCTGCATTTACTGCTCTTGATGACTCCAGTTGTGTGTAAATATTAGAAAACAGCAGGGTCCTGCATCCCAAGAATCACTTGAGCTGTGCCACAAGACAAGTGTCCTTCCTGGCACTGTAGTCATACTACCCGGCTCTCCCGCTGTTTCTAATCTGTGCGCACAGCCGTGAAAAAACTGGACTGACATTTACAGGCACAGCAGGGAGACACTTGACTAGGGAATGTTAAAGACTCCAGTACCTCCATTCAAAGTGGCCACCGCACATGCGATAAATCTTCACAGGAGAGCTGGGCGGCACTCAGCTGATGCCATAACGAGGGGATCTGTAATGAAGCAAAGGAGCATGGCATCTCTTCAGCTCAGCTTCTGAGCAGTCCCGTATTTATTGTTGTCTTTATTTAGACCTAGATATTAGAGGGAGATGGAGTCTGTGGAGGTGAAGGAGCTTTTCCTTTGCGCTGTGCTTTTTGGAGGGTCTCTTATTCTGGTCTTACTCCTTCGTCTACTGGAGTTGTGCAGGATTGTTTTTCAGGCATAGCATTTGCTCCACAAGAGGAAGTGTTCCTGAAACAGGCTGGAACCTGTGTGGAAAGAGGTCAGCTGCCTTCAGACTAGAGTTCCATGGGCCTTCCTCCCTGGCTGGTGGCAGCAAGCTGCCAGATTTGTATGCCGCAATACCAGAAATGCAATTAGGTTTGCTGCGCAGTGTCTGGTTGACTTCTCAGTTAAGAGTCTCTTTCCCTATGGGAATAAGACTAGACAGACTGTCATTTGCTGCTCCTAATTCTGCTTAGCATCATCACTGGGGCTTTTTTTTTTATTTTGTAATTAGCTATCTTAGTTGGCTCTTAAATTTTAATAGCCAATAGAAGCTGTGTTTTAGCCAAGTTCCATATCTAAATTGCATTCAGTCCATTAACAAAGTTGGTTAAAAGGCTATTAAAACTGAAGCCAATGTATGGTGGCTCATGCTTGTATCTTCACAGTAGCAGTTGTAGCCTAAAGGAATGTGCTCCCTTCTAACAAAGTTCTGTGTGCGCTGGACTCCTCCTCCCCAGGGGAGAAGGTGGTCAACAAGATGTTTAGCGTGTGGGCATACCTTGCCTGGTCCTCTTTCTTCTGCCCGAGGCTGCTTTTCAGGTTTGAATTGTTTGGTTGGTAGTGATGGAGGGAGAAGGAAAGACACACTGAATCCTCCAAATTGAAATTGACAGTTTTTGAAAAGTGAATAATTGAAATGATGTTTTTTTTTCTCCTTTCAGCTGATCAAAATTATTAACAAAACCATCTGAGGCACCTTCTGGTAGGAGTGTAGTCTTGCTGGGTTCGCTTTGTGAAACATTCTGGCAGACACTGAAAAAAAAAGGAAAACTGTAGTGGAGCCAGCCCATAGGCGCAGAGCGCTCATTGCCTAACTGACAGGCCCATTGCTGCCCTGTTAGGATCAGAAGGCTGGCCGAGCAGCCCCACCCTGCCACCTCGCTTTTTCAGATTTTAGTTTCTGTGTTGAGTCCTTCCTTCAATATGTATCCTTGCTTTAGTTCTCCCGTTTCAGAGACACTCAGTTTCACAGATTTTCACCATTTGTGCTACAGACTGTCAAGAGAAATTAACCGTACTGGGGTGTGGTGGGTTTATATCTCTTAATCACTGTGACCCTGGAAATGAAGATTCAGGGAGAAGCCAGGATGTGTCCTGCTCCTTGACTCAGCTCAATGTCTAAAGCAGTTGTCCTCCCTTAAGCGCCCCCATTTTGCCAATGTCGTGTTTTCTGCCTCAAAAATAGGCAAATTAAAAACCCAGCCCGAAGTGATAGCATTTTCCTCCACACAGAAGGTTCTGGGGGTTGTGCCACACTGCTTTTGAAGCAGACATGTTTGCTGAGTTCTTACGTCTCTGCACTCACTCCTAAAGTTAGCACTGTTGTCCTGCTACCACTGAGTCCACTTCTGTGGCATTGAGGCCACTTGACAGCCGCAATGGAGGTGGATCCAGAGAAGCCCGTGTGCATTTTCATGCCCTCCACCCCGCTCCATGTGTGCTGGGGTCCTCGTATTTCCATCCCATTCCCATTCACAGCCTTTGCCTGAGGTCTGAGGCAAGTGGGTGAGAGATGCTACTGTCAGGGCAGGACTGCCAGTGCTGCAGGGCTCTGCTGACTTTTGCACTGTACCAGACGCTGGGAAAAAAGACAGAAGGGCCAACTTCATTCACCCAGATCAATGCAGTGAAGCCAGCACAATGAGAATGTGTGTGAAACATGAATCGGCCTTGAATAAAGTAGAACTAGCTTCGAAAGTCAGGCCAGTGAAGGTTGCAGAGTATAGCAGTTATCCCCTACGGCTGTTTTACATGCAGAAGGTCTGGGTTCGAGCCCCCATGGAGCCATGGTTACAAAACAAACATTTTATTTTGAAGGTACCCTGGATGAAAACAAGAATGTGAGCTTTTGTTTATTTTTTATTTTTTTAAAGCCAGGCATGGCAATGCATGCATTTAGTCAAAGCATTTAGGAGGCATAGACAGGCAGATCTCTCTGAGTTCAGTGCTAACCTGGTCTGCATTAGTAGTTCCGGGACAGCTACGTACTAGAGACCTTGTCTTGAGAAAACAAACAGAAAATCAGACCACACCCCTCTGAGAGGTCGGATGGGATGACTCCTGTGTGAAACAAGACGGTCCTGGAGGGCCTCCTAGCTGTTGGCTGGCCCCGATGGACTGTGGATACACAGCCCTCCTCTGACATTGGGACACATGTGCACGTGGTACATGACAGAAAGATCGGGATCAAGGTGAGCAGCGGGAATTCCAAACCTCTCAGAAGCTGCATAGAGAAAAATGCTGCTTATTGTGCTAAGAAAGGAAGAGAATTCCTGACCCAAATAAAATGTAACCGTGTCTATGCTATGGCAGCATGAGCCTGACAGAGCAGTTCGGTGGACTGCATGCTGAGTCGCCCACCTTCACCAGAGAAAACTTGGGGAGTGGCTTCCTGGAGTCTACTCAGGCCTGAGCGCAGACCCACAAGCCCCCAGTGACCTGCTCCAGTTGCCGCCGTGTCCCAGGCTGCTGGTCTCAGCCCTAGCCTGCCCATGCCTGCAGTGTTGGGTCACGTTCCTGAGTCAGCGTGCTCTTCCTCAGTTTACCTGTCATTCCGTGTGACACGTCACCAGTTGCCTGAGGAATGGATATGTGGGAGGTGAACCCTTTTGAAGTCTTGCTGATGTCAAATGCCTTTGTTCTGCCTTTCCTCTTGACTGATAGTTTGACTCATAGCGGATTATAGATAGGAATTAATTTTTCTTAAGAACTTTGCTGGCTCCATTACTGCTGTTTAGCAAACTCAGAGTTGCTCTGGCTTCTGTTCTGTGTGTGCCACTTCCCTCCCTGCTGTATGGCGGGCTGTCTTTCCCTGATTGTCTTCATAGAGTGAGTTGGTGCGGGGCTGTTTCCTGGGTGTGTCCTGGAACTTTTGTTGAAATATCTTTTTGACAGTTTCCCCTTTCCATTTCCTCTGTTCTCTCATGAAGTTCCAGAACATTCATTGTCTCCTCTCAGTTGCTGTACTGCCAAGGAGATTTTCTTAATGTTCTCTTCCAAATCTCTGGAATGAAAAAAAAATACTATGTTTCTAATTTCCAGGAGTTCTGCTCTGTTTTCTAACTTAATTTTAACAATACGATCCTGGTCTTAGTTTGTAGCTGCAGGCGTTTACATCCCCAAAGATTTTAATTGTAGTACATTAGTGCTTCCTGTCTTCATGTACTTTATTTTATTTTATATGCATTAGTGTTTCCCATGGGTGTCAGGTCCCCTGGAACTGGAGTTACAGACAGTTGTGAGCTGTCATATGGGTGCTGGGAATTGAACCTGGGTCCTCTGGAAGAGCAGTCAGTGCTCTTAACCGCTGAACGCTCTTTCCTGCCCCTCCACATAGTTCTTTTATTATTGTAATTATTATTTTTTTAGTGGTGTGTGTGTGTCTGTATGTGGATATGTATGCTTGCAGCTGTCAATTCTTCTCATATGTAGATCTAGGGATGGAACCCGAGTCCTCAGGCCTTGGTGGCAAGTACCTTTACCCACAGAGCCATCTCTCCAGATCCAAATGAGTTTCTTCAAGGGATGTCATTTGTCTTGGTTGTCTTTCACTGGGATGGCTTTCTCAGGTGCTCTGTGGCTGTGCAGGAATGAGCTGTCAGCCAGGTCAGGTGACTGGAATTTGGAGTCTCTATGAGGGACGGTGTTTGGAGCTGTCATTTTCTTCAGCCTGACTGGTGGTTTTTAGAAGAATTTAATCCATCCTGCGATCTCCAGGAAGCTGAGTCTGACACGAAGGTTTCCATGCAGTGCAGATGGCTTCTGCATGTGGTCTCAGTGAGAAGAGAAGGCTACTCTGAGGATGGGGCAAAGGCCAGTCGTTCAGCAGACCACAGCTGAGAGCACCTGGCACTCATGTTTCTCCAAAGTGCATCTCACAAGCTGGCCTTGGGGACCAGCATCTCTCCACTTCTGAGCTGCACCAAGGGAGGTGCACAGTTCTGGCAGGTGTGCCAGCCACCCTTAGAGAAGGAAGGAGAGGGCTGGCAGTCAGACTCAGGACTTCGGGGAAATTATGTTCTTGTGCCTGGGCAGGGATGGGAAGATTTGAAGTGCTGCCTCCCCTCCCTTTCTCGTCTCCTCTGGGACAGTGAGCCCAGTCATTTCCCTGGAGAAGACGTCCTGGCTTTCTAGCAGAGGTTCAGCTCTCTGCTTGTGGTTGGGAAGTGCTGCAGGGCAGTGTTTGCAAGGAACTTCTGCCGCTGACTCAAAATCGTTTAGGTGTGAATGAGTCTATTCTGGGATTTTTCTTTGGTTCTGCTGAATGCTGTGTTCTTGCCTCTGCCCCTGTCACTTAAAAGTCACTCTATCTGGGGGCTGAGGTGGTAGCTGGTCAGTAAAGTATTTGCTGTTCAAGCCTTAGGACCTGCATTTGATCCCAGGCGTGGTGGCGTACATGTATGATTCCATCCCGGGTAGATCTGTGGAGCTTTCTGGCTAACCAGTGGAGCCTGGTGGGTAAGCCCCAGGTCCGGTGAGAGATCCTGTCTCGGAAAAACAGCAGCACGGTGGGTGGCTTCTGAGGAACAATACTTGCAGTTGACCTGATCTGATCCTCACATGTGCACATGCACCCACACACATGTGCAGCACATGTTTCTAAGCCATATGCCTTATTCCTCTGTTCTGTCCTCTTTTACAGCTGGTGACAGCTGCTTGAGAGCCTTTGCATTTCAGGTTTTAGAATAAGTTTGATATGTCTACAAAGCCCTCGGGATTGTGATAGGAACGGCATAAAAATTAACTGACCCATTAAGGAGGAGTTGGGATTTTTCATATATGACTGACCTCATAATATATCTGTCCATTTGTTTCCAGTATCTTTGATTTCTTTCACTTGTTTTTAAGTTTAGGTAACAAGTCTCGTACTCACTTTATTAATTTGTTTATTTCACCTATTTCATTTTCTTAATTGCTATATTTAAAAAATTCAGCTTCCACAGACCATTGTTGCATAAAATATAAATAATATATATGTCTAATATATAGTTCAGAATGAAGCCTCATGCCTGCAGTCCTAGCATTCTGGAGACTGAGGCAGGAAGATCGTGAAGCCAGCCTGGTAAGATTGTACCTCAGTATGAAACAGTGAAAACTGAGGTGTGTGTCTAATGTATGCATGTGTATGTGCTTGTGTGTTAAGGTGTGTGTATGTATGTGTTCCTGTGTTGATATTGCATCCTATGACACGGATGGTGTCTGTTGTTCTGTAAGCTTAGATGTTGAGTCCTTTCTTGTGACCAGTGAGCTCTTCGCTCTCCTGTGTCCACTTCTCAGTGCAGCTGCATCTTTAGATGAATGGCTGCTCTGTGGCTCCCTTGTTACATCAGGTACCACTGCTACTGTGGTGAACTGTAATACTGTTTCCTATTTTTAAAATAAAATCCCCCCTTTTCCCTCCTGAAACTAAAAGTTGCCTTATTAATTTTATTCTAAGTTCTCTGCATATTGTTGCCTATAGCTTCTTCTCTGTGTCTATTATAACACCAGGCTCTTTCAGCATCCCCTCTTCCCCTTAACTGGAGACCTCCCTCCTAGGGCTGTTCTTTATGTTAGTTCAGTCTAATGTCAGGGAGTCCCAGGGCCCCTTCCCCTGCTCTCCAGCTGGTGCTCCTCCCTTGGACAGCGCTCTCTCTCTCTCTCTCTCTCTCTCTCTCTCTCTCTCTCTCTCTCTTGTCTTCTGCTTTTCACTAGCATGTACTCAAAAGTTTCTTTTAAAGGTTCATAGCAAGATATTTATATATTGTTTGAAAATATTTTTATCTTTGCATATAGAAGCTTAACTGGGTATAGAATCTGGGCGCAAATAATTCTTCAGTTTTTGAAATGGCTACCTCTCTATCTTCTGTGTAGCATTTCAAGTATAGCAAGATCTCATTCAGTCTTAACACCCCGAACAAGAGTGCTGTGATTTCCCAGTACTCTCTGTTGCCTTGCCCAATGCCACATAGTTAATGAACTATCTAATAGTGTCTGAGCCTCCATTAGCTACTACATGGAAAGAATTGGGTTTGACACAGTGAACTGATTTAGAAGGATGTACATCTCCCAGATGTGAAGTAGGACTGACCAATACTTACACTTTGATCAGTGTTGTCAGATAGAAGTACAGGAGTACAGGATGTTGCCTTAGTCTCTTTCTGCTTCTGTAACCTAACACTGCAGACTTGGTAATTTTTAAATAATAGAAATTCATTTCTCACAGTTCTAGAAGCTGGCACTATGAGGTCAGGAAGCTGGGAGAGTCTGTGTTGCATAGCCATGTCCACTGCTGCTTCAAGTGACGGAAGGGATAATGATGTCCTCATGTGGCACAAAAGCAAAGTGCTGAAGGGCTCTAAGACCAGTTTGAAAGGACATTCCATCCCGCCCCAAGAGTGAAACTTTTGGGGCTTCATCATCTCCCCAAAGGCCCAGCGTCTGAGTTCTCCTCGAAATCCTGAAGGGCATGAGCATCAGAAGCAAAGTGAGATCTGCATTTCAGATAAACAACAGATAGTTGTTTTTTGTTTTTAAATCACAAATATGACCTGACTTTTGAGTACATGTTTCTACTGAAGCCATGTTGCTTCATATGAAAATGAGATTCAGTTGTGTTTAGAGTTATTCATCCACATCACATACTGGACTGCAGGGTTTGTGCTTGAGCCCAAGCTCCCCATGTTTGGGGCCCCAGAGATACAGCTCTACTGTGACACAGTGAAGATGCTGCTTGAACTGGATACCAGCCCAGTCTTCTCTTGTGATGATCACTTCCTGTGACCTCTGACCTCTAAAGGGAATCCTCTTTATCCAAGAGCCTCCCCACTCCCCCAGGAATTTTAAGTTTGGAAACTTGTCACCTTGTCTGCATCCACCACCTACACACACACTCACACACACACTCACACACACACACACACACACACACGGTTGCGTATTTCCTAGAGCAGTTGGGGACACTCAGTGACCTCATTCACAGTTGTACTCTGACGGTTCTGGAAAAGGGTGGCGGAAGGAGCTCCTCCCTCTGATGCACAGACACCCAGTGAGAAGCACAGGGTTTGCCACTCCCAGGCACCCCAAACAAGCTGCCTTTCCCTAGAGCTGCCTCCCTGTTGTTGCAGGGGCCTCTCCATGAGCCCAAAGCCTTTCTGTGATTCCCACTCGGTTTCTGTTATTCTCTTAAGAGTCCAGCATTGTTTCCTCTGGGAAGCTTTACCTGATCCCACCAATCTGGTGTCTCCTTCTTGTGCAAACAGCTCCTTTTGGAAACTATGTATCTGCATTTTTCAGCAAGTTCATAGAAACACTTGAAAGCTTTTTTTCCCCAGCTTCCTTGATGCCCAATGCCTAGAACACAATAGAACTGAATAAAGGAATTCTGAAGCGATTTTGAAAAGAATTATATTGCTTCAAAATGGGTTTGATCTTTTAACTATGGAAGGAGGACACAGTACCATTCCATCGTATTTCAGAATTTGGCTAAATGGTGAAAAGTCAACAAAATGTAATTTATCCAAATATTATGTGATACATGCCTCTGAACCGAATGGGTAGAATTTATACTTTTTGAGCCTCCATCATGAAAATTCAATGGCAAGGGGGAAACCCATGATTAGTCACGTCAGTTAAGTATGAAATGAACACAAAGATTTAGATACTTAGGGCATGTTCCTGCTGATTTTTAAGACTGATTTATATGTAAGCATGGGCAAGGCTGGGGTTAACCTGGGCTCTGATGAGTTTAGCTTGCTCTGAGATTGCTTTGCTGTCGCCAGCCTCGAGGGTGAGCCACTTAGAGGAATATTCTGCGCTTTTCAGTATCTTCTCAGTAATTAGGCAATTCTTATGTACGAGGTGGCTGACACCACGCACACCTACACCACTCTGACCTTTTTTCCATTTACCTGCAGCATGTGGTATTTTGGGAAGTGACTTTTCCTGGTGAGTGACAGTGTCACACTGTTCGCCAGCTCCTGCTGTCCCAGGTGCCCTTGGGAGCAAGGGCCCAGGACCTCACCAAGGCAACGCAATCTGCGATTCCCAGCCCAGAAATGCCAGGGCTCCTCTCGGATGCCCTGGGTGACTCTGTGGTTTTCCTCTCAATAGTTCACAGCATGTAATTCTGAGAACTAGTTTCCTCCTTGGGTGATGCCTCTGGGCAGGTGGGGGTGGCGGGGCGCCGGGTTCCCTTATGCATGAAGACAGGTACACAGAGCATGGAAGGAGAAGCCTGTGACTAGCTGGCTTAGAAACGGACTCTTAGTCCCTGTCACCTGTCTAGTTTTCAAATTGTGCTTCTCTGTTGAAACCGATTCTGGGAGTATTTTTAATAGAGAATGCTTTGCCATTCTCTCCAGAGTTGGCTGTACTGAGTAACTGAGGATCAGACTTTCCTTTTGTTTGTTTGCTTTTCTTTGTTGATTTCGCTCATTTGTTTATTGTGTGTTTGTGTGTGCATGTGTGTGTGTGTGTGTATGTGTGTGCATGCGTGCACCAGTTGTCTTCCTTTCTCTCTGCCTTATTCCCTTGACCTTCTGTCGCCACTTCTCTGGCTGACTGGCCAGAGACCCTGCTGTCTCTCCCCTTAGGGCTGGAGTCGCAGGCACACACAGCCATGCCCAGCTTTCATGGAGTGCCTGGGACTTGAACTCAGGATCTTATGTTTGAGCAGCCAGTTTTCTCACCTACTGAGCCCTCTCCCCAGCTCCTGATGAGGCTTCAAATTTTTAGTTACTTATTAAATTAATAATTTTTAATGAATTACTTTAATTGTGGATATGTGCTTGCTTCCCATCTCACTCTTTCAGAGCCTCAGTTTCCCCAGTGTTGGGAAGGAGTCAGGAGGATTGCATTAGGTGAAAAAATGACCTCTCATGGGTTTTAAAAACTCTCCAATGTGGTTATCTTGGTTAAGTGCTGACTTAATTTGTTACTCCTCTCTTTACCCTCCCTCCCCACAGGAAGGTTCTGTTTCCTGGGCCACATTGCTTTAGTTTGCCAATGTGTGGTTAGCATTTCCTGCCTGGTGCTCTGTGACATGTTTCTGTGTCAACTTCTTCCTTGTGTCTAGATGCCCACCAGTTCCACCTATGAATACTATGCCTTGAAGAGCCCACGATGTAACACCCAAATCTGCTCAACCTCTTATGCTTGCTGTGTGGGCTGTGATAACGCTGCTTCTCTGACCCCACAAAAGCATTGCCTCACCTCTCCAGGGCTAGAGCTGCACAAATGGCGACCGTAGCTTAGGAGAGTGTTGGGGATGGTGGTGGCGCATGCTAGGAGATGCCCAATGATTCGAGAGAGTGTGTGTGTATGCGTGCGTGATTCTGTCCACTTATGGAGCTGGGATTACAAGGTTGTTCTACCACACTTTTCTCGATTCATGCTTATAATGCTGCTGTGTGGAACAAACTGGCATTGATAACTTGTAGGTGAACACTTAGGATACAAAATTGGAAACAAATGCAAAGATGGAGGCATTCCTGCTCAATGTCCTTATAGCAGAGTGTGCTGACATCAGAAATGAGCACCTGGCTCTAGCCAGAAAAGTCCTGGGAGTTGACTGCCTGCATCCATGAGGAGCAGGGACCAAAAAGTCTTTGAGACAGAGATAAACCTTTGAAGGACTCTGAAGGTTCATACAATCCCAGGCTCCAGGAGGCTCAGCAGACACTGTTCTCCAACATCCCTCAGCACATAGAGCCCCTATGCTAGCAACAAGGGACCCTTTCAGAGACTGTATCCTCAGTCAGGATCTTCCGTCTCTGGCCTGGCTAAGTACAGCTGAGGCCAAGCCCAGCTAGCCGCCATCATCAACAAGGACTATCCCTCTGCAGCTGCTGCAGAGACAGCATCCTCCCCTCCACCACCCCCCCCACACCCAACATTGGAGGTGGACATGGTGGCTTCCTGTGCACTGGGCAGTTGGACTGCTTGTGTGAGCCCTACCCACAGTCCATGAGTGAGGTCCTGCCTTCAGATATCAGTAGCAGCACATAGAGCTGGATTAAGTTGTTAAACTCGTTTGCTGTGTTTCTCTTTCCCTGGAGTGTGATGTGTGAACAATAAATCATGCATTAAAAGGGACACCAGACTCTGCTTCTCTGTGACTGTTAAGTGTCCAAGACACAACTCTATCAGAAGGTAACTCAGAAAGCTCTGAGGTGGTGGTGACAGAGTAGAGTCTAGTACCAGTGACTGCCTTTATATCTTCTTAAGATTAAACCCAGGATGAGAGTCCTTTAATGAAGATAAAAACTCAAAGTGATGGGAAGCTTTTGGCCCTTAATTAGAAGTATCTTTTTCTTTCTTAGTAAATTATAAAACACAGGTGGGACTTGGAGAGCAGTGAGCTGTGGTGTCTATATAATGCTGCTACATCGGTATTGCACACACATTCCCTCTGGGCCAATGTGAGAATTCTTTTGGCTATGAACCCACTTTTGAGCTTGCTCATGGCAGGTGTCTATAGTAACCAAGCATGGTTCTATGTTTTAGTTTTATTAATATTCCTATGCATGATCGGATACCCTGACAAAAAGCAGCTCAGGAGAGAAAGGATTTATTTGACTTGTGATTCCAGATTACATTCTATTATTGTGGGGAAGTTGAGGCAGCAATGTCAAACAGCTGATCACGTGACATCCACAGTCAAGAATAGAGAGAAATGAATGCATGCGGACTTAACTTGCTTGTTCTCAGCTTGGCTTCTCCGTGGATACAGTTCAGGACCCCTGCCTCGGGAATGGTGCCACCCACAATGGTCTGGGTCTTTACACATCAATTAAGACAACCCGTACAAACATATGCCTACAGTCTAACCCAGTGTAGACAGTCCCTCACTGAGATTTTTCTCAGGTGGTTCTGGGTTGTGTCAAGTTGACAGTTAAAGGCAACCAGGACACTCTGCTTGTTTTTGCAGGTCATTACTTCACGATGATTTTTTTCTGATTAATAACACATGATCACTTTTATGTGGCCCTTAGTTTTTCTGTTTTCATTCTCTGAAGGTTACCTGTACTTTCTCCCCCATTTATCTATTTGATCTGGTCTATTCTTGAACACTCTATATAGTAATCTGTTGCTGGCTTAGACAGACAGACAGAGAGAGTGAGTGTTGGCTGGCTAAAGGATGAACTTGCATTCAATTAACAGACACCATTTACTTTCTTTTCTTGAGACAGGGCTTCTCACTCTCCAGGAACTCACCAGTTAGGTTCAGCTGGCTAGCACACAAGCTCGAGGGATCTCCTTGTTTCTGCCTCCATGTGCTGGGGCTAAAACATGCTCTGTCATCCCCGGCTTTCCTCAGGATTTCATGGCAAGCACTTACTAAACCATTATCGGGCCTTAGACATTTCAGCTCTCTGTTTCCTGTCCTCTGGAGTCCAGATGCCTAGAGCTGTTTGTTTGCCGCTTGCCTCTTAGTTTGTTCCTTTAATTTCTCAGGGTGAGGGAGGCATGGTAGAGTTTAGCACTGCCCGGCAGTCTCTGCTGTGACCGGTCATCCTGGCCCCTCAGCATTCCTCACCTTCCTCTAACGCAGCACAGAGTTGCTTATGGAGAATGCTCACGCTGGGTGGGGACCTGATTTCAACTCACAGTTTCTGACCTGCAGGCCAGAGCTGTTTAACTTAGAGTTGTGGTCTGACCCCTGCCGTTCTGGCATCTCCATCATGCCGGTTAGTAATCTCTAAGCTTGGAAGAGACGTTAAGCTCTGAGTAAGCTTGGCAGAAGCACACAGACCTGCACACTAGTGACCAACACATTCTCGTTGTGGGGAAGCAGCGGAGAGCCATGCCAGGCACAGGGCACGAAGGATGATGAGGCGTCCTGAAGAAGACGGCAGGAGTGGAACTTTGCTGGTAGAAGAGAGGTCATGAAGCTCACTGGGAATCCCCAAGACAAGAAACGATCCTCCCCATCCCTGGCTCTGCACCTAGAGTGCCTTCTGCTTTACCCCCGGCAGCTGCCCTCTTGGCATAGTGGGCTAAGAGGTGAGTATATATCCATTTTCTCTTACTACAATGGAGTACATGAGGCTGAATAGCTTGCTTACAAAGAAAAGAGATTTATTTAGTTCAGTTTTGGAAATTGAGTGGGCAGTCCCATTGAGGGACACCTATAAGGACCTACTATGGATGGTGTCACCATGGTGGCCTCAGAAGTTAGAGATCACGTGGTGAGACAGGAAGGTGGGCAGGCCTGGGGTGGTGGGCAAGGGGAGTGATGGTGGGCAGGGCTGGGGTGGTGAGCAGGGGGTAGGGTGGTGGGCAGGGCTGGGTAATTGGCAAGGAATGGGATAATAGGCAGGGCTGGGCTAGTGGTGCAGACACACATCTTTACTCTGTGCTGGTAAGAACCAGGTCCTAAAGGAACTACCTTAATCCCTTCTTACCAAGAAGTGGCCCCCAAGACCCAGTCACCTCCTACCGGGCTCTGGCCCTTAAAGGTTCCTCCATGTCCTAGTGACTCTACACTGAGAATCAAGCTTCCAGCACATGAGCCTTTGGCTGGTACACTCTTATGTCAAGCCAGAGCATGAAATTGCTGGGACTGGGTCCAGAGTCACAAATGCCCTGCTTCTCAGACCCAAATATGTAGAAGCTGGGGGCATCCACAGACCTTCCCTGCCTTTCAGGCCTGTGGAGTCTCCTTACTAGGTGAGGGGTGTTACCCCCCATCCCCACCCCGAGGCCTGTGGTCAGACCCAGGTAAAAGAGTCAATTCAACTTCATTTTGTTTTTCAAGTCAAGGGTATCCCTAGGTTTAGTATGTGTGCTGTATGCTCAAGTCAGAAATTCATTCATATTAAAGAGTTCAAAAGATATGTGTTGATGAAAAACATGTGACTGGAATGAAGAACAGGTAAGGAATAACCTTCCACATCCCGCAGAACAGTGACTTCAAGCAGAGTGCTCCTTAGCTGTGGTTACAAGTTGAGTTCAAACTGGAACTGTGTGTAATACTGATACCTTAACTTTCTTTCTGGGGAGAGTACTGGGCTGTGTTTTATCAGGTGTCTGTGTTTGGGGATTAAAGAGAAAGGGAACAACTTCAGATAGCCTTGGTGGGATGGTATCCCAGCTTTCTTCCCTGGTTCATGTGTGGTTAACTCCAGGACACCGGAATCCCTGCAGAAGGGCAGGTTTAACAGCATGAATGGCCGTCCACAGTCAAATGTCCGAACGCTTGTCTGTTCCTTTATCTGTGGAAAGTACTGGACCTGAATCTGTGATACTTGCTTCGCAGGCTGTTTCCAAAACTTTCCCCTGACTTCTGGAGTATGACTCACTGGAGCTGAATTGAGAATGGTCAGCTGGGTTCGGAGACTTTGGCACAGGGTGGCTCTAATCCAGTAGTGCTGGTGTCCGTGGGAGACCAATGGAGGGAGAAGCAGCCTGTGAGGATGTGGCTTGAAGGTAGCACCCTGTATGTGGGTTAGTGTGGAAGTCAGAAGTCAACCTGGAGTCAGTTCTCAGCTTCCATCCACCTAGCTTTGTGACTCATGATCTCTCACTGGGACCTGGTACTCTGGCTGGCTAGCCAGCCCCAGGGATCTGCCTAATTCTGCCACCCCAGCATGAGAACTGCAAGCATGTGCTAGCATGCTTGATTTTTTTTTTTTTTATGTGGGTTCTGGGTAGTGAATTCAGTTCTCATGCTTGCCTGGCAGGCACTTCACCAACTAAGCTATCTCTCCAGGCCTCAAGCCATTGTGCTTCAGGGTTATTTGTTATGCAGCAATAGTAGCTGATACAGTGTTTACCAATGAGAAACTCAGAAGGAAAGCCTCATGATTTGGGGTTCTGCCTTCCCCCACTTTTGTCATTAGGGATGAAACTGCACACCCTGGGAGTGTATGTCAGGATGACACAAAATTGTGTGGCTTGCATAGATCAGGAAGCACTCACAAAATACTAATTCTTTGTCCTTTACTTCCCCTCAGGGAATGACTTGAAGATTTATACACTTGCTTATTTTTAAAGCTTATTTATTTATTTGCGTATGTGTGTGCATGCCCACCAGCACATGTGTAATGCAGTATATGTATGACATATCAGACATTGTGAAGTCAGAGGATAATTTTCCAAGTATTTTCTCTGCTTTGTTTTTGAGGTAGGGTCTCTCTTGTAGGGTCTCTCTTATGCTGTACTGTGGACATAAACTTCTGCTGATTGTCTTGTGGCCTCCTCTGGTCTCCTAGTAGGAGCAAACGTGAGCCACCATATCTGGCTTTTTAGGCGTGGGTTTGGGGAATTGCACTCAGCTCATCAAGCTTGCACAGCAAATGCTTCCTCCCGCTGTGCCATCTCACTGGCCCACACTTGCTTATTGACTAGGCATTCATCGCATGCTTCCAGTGTCCTCGGCACTTCCTGCATCTCTGGGTGTGAGGCCAGTGGATGAAATGAGCTAGTAAGCCTCTCCTTTGAGGCAGGGAGGCAGGATCATAAAAATGTCAGGAGTGTAGGCACCGGGGATGGGGAAGGGGTGGCAGTGCAGGAAAGAGAACTTACTAACCAGGTAAAGGTGCTTGTCACAGGGCTGGAGACCTGAGTTCCATGCCTGGAACTCATATGGTGGAAGGAGAAAAACTGTTTCCACAGGTGCACACACACACAGACACTCGCACACATGCACGCACACACACACACACGCACACACACACACACACAGACACTCGCACACGCACACATGCACGCACACACACACGCACACACACATGCACGCACACACGCACGCACACACACACGCACACACGCACGCACACACACACGCACACATGCACGCACACACACGCACTTATAAAAATGGGAAGGAATGACACCACAGGGATGGGGCTGTGGTCTCTGGTAGAGTTCCTGGTTTGTCAGTGTACTGTTGTCATCCATGAAAACTTTTCTTTTGGACAAGCTTTCCAGCTTTACAAAGAACACTCATTGTGGTTTCCTTAACCCCAGTCAGGAAGGCTGCTTCCCCTTTTCACACCTGCTCCAAATTTCAATTACACAAAATATCTTTAACCCTGAGTTCAGCCAGATTCCTTAGGAGGAGGGGAAAATGGCGCTGTAAGGATTGGTAATGTGTTTGCATTATGGAATAATTACACATAATTGCGCCGCCTTGTAAATAAGTATAAAACGTTTGCCAGTCGGTGGTGGGAGCAGCCGCGAACCCGCCTTTCCCATGGAGGATGTGCTGATGGGAACCAACTGCAGCGTTGGGGATCTTTCCGAATCACCAGGGGCATGGGTTTCTCCGTGAGCAAGTACAGTGAGGGTGTTGTAGCCACTCGCCCATGGCTCTGACCAGACCCCGACAAGAAGGCAGTCATGGGGAGAAGGCTTTCTTCTGAGTCACAGTTCTAGGGGAGGGCCCGGCCGTAGGTGCAGTAGCTGATGGCATTGCTTCTGCAGTCAGGAAGCTGAGAGGACTGCGTGTGGGCAGGGCCAGTCAATAAACCTTAAGTGTCTGTCCCTCCTTTGACCCATTTCTTTCAGCAAATTGCTACCTCCTAAAAACTTCTAGAACAACACCACCAACTAGAAACCAAGTCTTCAAACAAACGAGCCTGTGGGGACTGTAAGTGGCCTTTCAGAGCCTATAAATGGCCTGTTCACATACAGGCCTGTATGTCTGCCTTCCTCATCCTCTTGCTTTCTTACATGGGAGCTAAGCACGGGTGTGGCAGACACTGGTAGTGGGGAGCCTGTCAGTTTACTGAAGATCACTGTGTGCTGGCACTGGCCCGGGCATCCCAGGCCTGCTCACATGGAACTCTCATGGCACTCTGGGACAGTACACTTTACCCTTCATCTACAGAAAAGAGAACTGAAGCTTATTTGGTTTAAAAGCAAAACTAAAACAACTCGCTTAAGTATGAAGCTGTGCTTTGAAGCACACAGCATGGCCCTGGGCCTGGCCCTTCACTGTGTTGTCTCCACACACGTCTCTACCCTTTCGTCTCTTCACTTCCCCAGGAAACTGGAGGTGGACTGAGTTCTAGAAACGTCCAGGCACTCCACTGGGTAAGGAGTTCCAGCTTTATTTGTTACATTACAGCCCCCCGCAAAGATATGGTCAAACCCCCCAGTTCCTGGGATCGTGGCTTTTGTTTAGAGAAGGGTCTTCACGGAGGTCCAGTGTTGAAAGGAGGACATGGAGGGGCTCATCCAGCAAGACTGGGACCTTAGAGGAAGTGCGTGTTCAGGGGAGGGGGTGTGGTATGGAGACACGGAGAAATGGGGGCCCACAGGTCCTGCCTCCAACCCCCAGAAGAAGCCAGCCCACCTGAAGTCTTGGTTTCGTGTTGCCAGCTCCAGAGCGGGGAGAATATTTGGATTGTTTTCTCTGTGCTATTTGTTACAGCACCCAATCTTCTCCCTGTGTCCTGGAAGCCACTTGTCCCAGGCCTCCACAAGGAGGAAAGGACACTGTGGTGACTGACTGAGCCTTCTCAACCCAGCACACATTGTAGGACCCTGCAGGAGCAGTGATTGCTCCTGAGGTCCAGCTGCCAACACATTCTCAATGAGGCCCCCGGCACATGGGCCCTGACCTCCCAGAGGGGGAAACGTCACACCCCAAACTGCGTAGCTCAAAGCAAGGGTGCTGGAGCCAGACCCCACTGCAAGTATGGCTTCTATCTCTCTTTGTCCTGACTAAAGATCATGCATGTGCCTGTTACTTCCCTCGGTTAAACCTTCTGTGCCTAGAGAGAATGCTGATCCCTCACCAGGACGCTGTTATCTCAAAGCCTAAGCTGGCCTTTGGCTTTCAGCCCAGTGGGGCAGCTGCATGCTGACTTCTGATAGGGCCCAGCCCTTGCTTATGGGATAGGATCAGCTCTCTTTTTCTGTCGTCATGTCATAGCCTTTTCTTTGGTTCTCTGTCTCAAATCCCTCACTGCCCACCTTTTCACAAGGCTCACGATCATGGGTCAGGGCCTATTCTCAACCCAGCAAGACCCTAGGTGGCAATGCTCTCTGGAACCAGCTTCTACAAATTCCTCATTTTCTAGAAACTTCTATGGCAAGCTGTAGGGGATCCAGCTTGAACACACATCTTCCTAGACCCAGTTCAGTTCATTGTACAGTGTTGGGGCAATCTCTGACCTTCACCGCTGTCAGTCATGTTGAACCTCTCCTGACGTAGAAGCCAGTGAGGGTAACATTCCTGACAGTCTCGGGGGCAATCCATTCTGTCACCATCCCCAGCAGAGTGCCTTCCTGGTTTACCTGGTTCTGCCCTCTCCCAGTCTCTGTGGTCACAGTCAGTAGCCTCATGACTTCACCCCACCCCAGGATAGTTCTAACTTCTGTAACCCTCAGGTCCCTACTGTCCTCAGGTCTGGCTCAGCTCCTTAATGTGTCCAAGCTTTCTCAAGCACTTCCAATCACAAGTAGCCAACAGCTGTGTTTAGTAAACATCAGAACCCCAAATGTAGTCTGTTACATCTTGGTGACTTAGTGGCCATTTGAAATCCTGTCCCTGTATATTGAAATATATTTTCACTTTATTCCCCAGTAGCCACTGTTTCCGAGTGGAATGATCACCCCTGTTGAGCCTCTACACTGTCTCAAACTCACAAGACACGCATTTGTATGTCCCAGGTGTGTGTGTGTGTGTGTGTGTGTGTGTGTATTAGGAATTGAACCCAAGGCCTTGCACATGCAAAGTGCGTGCTTTACCACTGAGCTATACCCTCAGCCTCCTGATTGCTTTCACATGGTGTCTTTAATACTTGTGGCCTTATTGGTGTTTCTTCTGTGAGAAGCCTGATGGATGTCTTTCCTATCTATCCTGCTGACTTCCTCTTGTCTCCTCGTTTCTTCGTGATGTTTCTATGTGCACTGGATTCCATCCAACAGCTATGTAAGAGGCTAATTTGGGGGCTGGAGAGATGGCTCTGTGGTTAGGAGCGTACACTTCTACAGAGGACTTGAGTTGGTTTCCAGCATCCGTGTTATAAGCCTCACGGCTGCCTTAAGCTTTATCTCTGGAGGAATCTGAGGCCTCCGTCCTCCACAGACACCTGCACTCACATAGCACACATGCACATAATTAAATAAAACAAATAGTCTTTTTAAATTTTTAAATTTATTTTTATTTTATTGATTTTTATTGAGCTCTACATTTTTCTCGGCTTCCCTCCCTGTGTCTCCCCTCCCCTTCAACCCTCCCCCAAGGTCCCCATGCTCCCAATTTACTCAGGAGATCTTGTCTTTTTCTACTTTCTACTTCCCATGTAGATTAAATCTATGTAAGTCTCTCTTAGTGTCCTCATTGCTATCTAAGTTCTCTGGGGTTGTGGTTTGTAGGCTGGTTTTCTTTGCTTTATGTTTAAAAACTACTTATGAGTGAGTACATGTGATGCTTGTCTTTCAGTGTCTGGGTTACCTCATTCAAAATAATGTTTTCTAGCTCCATCCATTTTCCTGCAAAATTCAAGCTCTCGTCATTTTTTTCTGCTGTGTAGTACTCCACAGTGTAAACGTACCGCATTTTTCTTATCCATTCTTCGGTTGAGGGGCATTTAGGTTGTTTCCAGGTTCTGGCTATGACAAACAAAGCTGCTATGAACATAGTTGAGCACATGTCCAAATGGATCAAAGAACTCAATATAAAGCCAGCCACACTGAACCTCATTAAAGAGAAAATGGGAAGTACACTTGAATGCAGTGGCACAAGGAACCACTTCCTAAATATAACCCCAGCAGCACAGACACTGAGAGAAACAATTAATAAATGGGACCTCCTGAAACTGAAAAGCTTCTGTAAAGTAAAGGACATGGTCAACAAGACAAAATGACAGCCTACAGAATGGGAAAAGATCTTCACTAACCCCACATCGAACAGAGGTCTGATCTCCAAAATATACAAAGAACTCAAGAAATTGGACACCAAAAGAACAAATAATCCAATAAAACAAATATTCTTAAGAAAAGCTCTGGGTTAGAGTGATTGCTTGTAGGTAAGAGTACTTACTACTCTCCAGAGGACACAGATTTAGTTAGTTCCCAGCACCCACATGGTGACTCTACAACTCCAGGTCCAGGGAGTACAATGCCCTCTTCTGGCCTTCATGGGACCTGCATGAACATTATACATACACCCAGGCAAAACACCCTTACAAATTAAGCAACTGATTTAAAAGAAGAAGAAGGAGGAGGAGGAGGAGGAGGAGGAGGAGGAGGAGGGGGAGGAGGAGGAGGAGAAGGAGAAGAAGAAGAAGAAGAAGAAGAAGAAGAAGAAGAAGAAGAAGAAGAAGAAGAAGAAGAAGAAGAAGAGAGAAGAGGAGGAGGAGGAGGAGAAGAAGCAGCAGCGGCGGCGGCGGCAGCTTGCAGGACTTTAGTGAATTTGAGTCCACGGATGTGGAGTCTGTGTAAAAGGGTGTTTGGTGTTTGCATGTCACCTGTTCACATCTGTCTATTCACATCTGCCTGCGTTCTAAGTCTCCTCTAGAGCTACGAAGTAAATGCTGACTAAATATCTGTTTTATCGTCTAAAAGGTAATGATAAAGAAAGGCAAGTTTCGTGCAGTAATGCCCATCCTCAGCAAGGTGAGCCCACCATGTGGAGCTGGCGATGCAGGGGCCTACTGAGTCTCGCACTTTCTCCTTTCTGCTTGAGGATGAGCAGCAGCAGATCTAACTGCCTAGGTGCCCCTTCTCTCCACATTTGGAGACCCCTCCTATAACTTCCTGACATAGAAGTAAATCGTGCCCTGGCTATCCCTGGGCTGTCGGTCAGCCCCCGGCAGTCTGCTCTTTTCCAGTTTCTGGAACACAGCTCACTTTCCTGTGTGGCCCACGTGAACCACGCTGCTGTAGTAGCCCGTGTGCCCCTCCCCCAGTACTCCTCCTCCTCTCCGGCCCTCTGCCCTCAGCCCTCAATCTTTGCCCCTGGAGAGTGTTCCCACTGCCTCGCCCAGCTCCCACAGCCTCCCTCCGTGCTTTGTGTGATGCACGAGTTTGGCTGCTTCATGAGGTATGTCTCTTCCTTCAGTTCCAGGACACAGAGAGCTTCCAGATCAACAGTGAGGGTACAGTGAGTGTTGGTGTGAATCCCCAAGTGGGGGACCCCACAGCTAGTGACCAGTCACAGACCCAAACCTGTAAGCTCCAAGGTCTCACTTGTTGCCTGGGACGGGCTAGGCTGCCAGGATTATAAAGTTTGGGAATTATAGAGTGAGGGAAGGGCAGCCCCCACCCCTAGAAGTTTGGTGGTAGGGAGGGGCCATGACAGGAGGAGAGGGGTTGGCTAGGGATGCATTTGCATGAGAACTAGACTTGAGGGAGAAACAAGCAAAGGGAGCCATGGTCCAATTGGAGGCCTGGGATTTGTCTTCAGCAAATTTTCTCTGATTTCCCCAAACACTTGAAATTAATTAGGTGGACCAAAGCCTTCCTGCGCCTCCCTCTCTGCTGGAGGCTCACCCCTGCCAGCACTGAGCTTGGCACCAGTCTCCCTCCCATCCTGGCCATTTCAGGAAGTTTGCTGGCACACTATGTAGACATTTTTATATCCTTGCACACCCAGCATGGTCCAACACTGGACCTATTCTGGAGCTTCTGACTTTCTGGAACCAGAGGGCAAAGTTACAGTGACAGGGGTAGGTGGTGCCTTTGCGGAGCTGTCCTGCAGGGGGGCAGGAGATGCCATTAGAAAAGCTGCTTCTTCCCATTAACTTCACTGCTCTCTGGGCTCCCAGGACAGTGGGCTTGGACTTGGATGTACTTTTCCAGCTGGGGCTGTGTAACCCTGGGGCTGAGAGGTATAGGCAGTGTTCTGTGGGATTCATTGCTTCCAGGGTTCCAGAGTCTGGCAGCAATTGGTTAAGCACTGTTATACTGGAAGCTTCCCTGAGGAGTTGCACATCATCCTAAATCCACTTTTTGTTCTTCCCGCTGGAACCCAGAACAGTGGCAAGCAGTGTAAACAGAAAGGTTCCTTGCAGGACTGCCACCTTTTTAGGCTTCTGGTGGCACAGGGGTAATGGTGTTTTAGCATGATGCCCAGTAGATGTGCTGGGATATGTTCCGTGTGTGTGTGTGTGTGCTCCACAGCATGCATGAGGTCAGAAGACAACTTTTGGGAAGGATTTTTCTTCATACAGGATCAGGCTTGACACCAGGTACCGTTACCCATCGAGTCATCTCATCAGCCCAAAGGTTTCAGCTAGGTAAGTATGCCAGAAGGCAAGAGGATAAGGAACCTGAGACCTCTTAATATGCAGTATCATTTCTTAATTAAAAATGTGTTCTATTGGTGGGCACGGTATTATTAGGTTCCCATCAGTGGAAATTTAGAGTGTCTCCAATCTTTAGAACAGCTATTAAAATGATACCATGGAAAAAAACGACAAAAGAAAATGCCCATAGTATTTTTTATTAAGAGGAAAATGCAGTTATACAGAGTAGTATTTAAAGCAGAAACCCACCCTTTACACCAGAGATGGGCAGGCAGGAAGTGTGTGCTGTGTGATGGACAGACACGGCCCCTTGTGTCCTCTCCTTTTGCTCTGATCAGAGTTTACTTCTGCCCTTTTGGTTTCCCTTCTACCCAAGTGCTCCCAAATCCAGAGCCCTCCGAGGGCTTCAGCACCGTCGCATGGTCAGTGTACCGTTCCCTTTTACTTTCTTCTGTCTGTTTGGCCACCTTGACCTATTGGCCTGAGAATGAAGCAGAACTCTTTTGCCTTGATAACTCAGCCAGCTAACAACTGCCATTGGCTACTCTGTTACCCCATACATCGCACACCCCTCTCCTCTTCCCTTAGGGCTTTATCTCATGCCTGGTTATTTTACTTGTAGACACGGGTTGCAGGCTTCTCTCTGACCACCCAGCCTCATCTGTTCACACACAACCACACTGAAGCTAGGCCATCTTTCTGCTCACAGGTCCAACTATGGCACTTCCGACTTCAAACCCCTAACCTTGACATAGTTTAAGCTCTCAGTGTGATAGCTGGTTCCCTAAAGATCCATCCCAGCCTGATATATCCCTGGGTTCATCCATCCATCCAAACACACATCCATCTCCCATCCATTCGCTTATCTATCCCTTATCCGCCTACCTATCTATCTCCTGTCCATTCACCTATCCATCACCCCACCCATCCAGCTATCCATTCTGTGTTCATCCTCTTTTCCTTCTCTCACCCAACTACCTATCTCCCCCCCATCTACTTCTCATCCATCCATCCAATAAAATCCAGCAGAACTTTGTATGTCTGCATGGCTAGGGCATGAAAGTGCTTTATATGGGAAGAGCCCACAGCCTCAGAGAGCTCCTGTGGGAAATTAAAGACAACAGAACGAAGTGAAGCAGAGCAACAGGGACCCAGAAACCATTCTTAATTTTTTGTATTTCTGGGGTCTCTTTTAGTTAATTTTTATGATGACATCTCATACCTGCTGCCCCTTCCCCCCGTTTGCATTTTTCTTGGACTGAAAAAGTTATCTACACCCGAGGACGGTTAGAAATCCCCTTCCTTGCCGCTGGGAAGCAGATCCTTGTGGTAAACTGGACGTTGCTCCAAGTGCTCACAGGGATATTGTGAATGCACGAGGTTCATTTCTTCCCGCCATTCCCGTTTCCCTGATCCTGGTGATGTGGGAGCAGGAGAGGGGTGAAGAAACCCGTCCTGAGGCTGGAGGGAGAGGTTCCAGGAAGGGCTTCATTTGATTCCCAAGCTTTTCCCTCCAAAGCAGAAGTCACTAACAATGCAGACTCGGGCTTTGTCTCTGTGTTGTTCATTTAGGCGCACATTTATTATTTATTTATTTTAATGACGGGAGCCCCCATCCAGGGAGGCACAGAGCCCTAATGAGAACCCGCGGCACCCGGAGTGCTTCCAGCATTCCGCCCTCAGCCTCGCGCGTCCCGAGGCTGGCTGGCATGCATATGCCTCATTACGGACACATGCCCTGTCATGTGTTATTCCTCACTTAGTGACAATTTGTCACTGTCACCCTTGACATGTCACTCCTCGGCAGACGGATTTGACTCCTGTGCCAAGTCTGACACTCGGATGAGAGGCAACGGTAATCGGAATTGAAATAACGGGTCGAGAGTGGCTAATTTCACTCTGACATAATTCTAATACCATGTAAAGAGAGAGAAGTACTGTATTTAAAGGGGAGGTATTTTTTTTTCTCTTAAAAAAAAAAAAGGCCCTTTCCCCCTCTTCCCTCTTGGTCTGAGCCTGAGTATTCAATTATTCTTTAGGATAATGCTTTTTATTTTTGACGGATTAAGTCTTGCATTTTAATAGCATCTATTTTCAATTAAGTGCACTGAGATCCACGGATATAACTATTACTTAAGCTGTAAGTAATGGTTGTGTGTAAAAATTAGGGAATGTCGTGCTTCAGATAAATTACATTCAAATTAGTTCTTATTATAAATGGGATGGAAAATGGATTTTTTTTTAAAGCTCTGGCTGGCCGAAGAGCCAACATTTGTATCTATTCATTTGTTTAAATATATTTCCAGCCAGATTGAAACCCATAAGGCCTGACATTAATTGAACGCTACCACACCAGCATGCTCAAGTTCTGAGTTTTTACTGGCTCCATTGAGGAGTTATTTCCAGCCCTCCCACACCGAAATGATATTGTTTATGTAGCCATTCTTTGAGCCACCATTAAGTGGTATAAATCTTAATAAAATGCATTTAAACAGGCCATATGCAGGCGATGGTTGTGTTTTTAAGGAACTGCATTTTTTTCCCCACTAAAGAGATGATTACATTTTTTCCGCCTGTGGGAAGAGAGCCTTTTGTAAAATATTTCCCAGCAAACACGGCTTCTTTTGTAAAGATGAGCCTGAGATGGAAGGCATAAGGTCCCAAGGATCCACTCATCCCTCCTCGCTGCCTCTCCTGGGGATGGGAAGAGGTGGGTGGGGACAGTTGATCCTCCGTTTGTCCTGGGGGAAAGGATGGTTTGGGGCAAACCATGTAGACCAGCTCTGCCAGGGAGCGCCCTGTTGGTGATGGGTGTGACTGGGGCTGGAATCTATTTGTTGGCTTGGCGGAGAGGATTGCAGCAGAGTGAGTTGCTCACAAGTCCTGGGGGTGTTCTCTCTCTGGGGGAATTCGGGGAGAGAGACAGAGCTGTCCACAGAGGCTGCTGGATGGCTAAAGAGGGGACTTAGAGAAACTCAGTAGCCAGTTCTCACACTCGGTCCTGGAACATTCCAGCACAAGCCCCACCGCACAGGTTCCTTCCCTTCCCTTCTCCTCCTTCCACACTTTCTGAGCACCTAGCACACATCCATCCATATGTTCATATGTCTGTCCGTCCATCCATCCATCCATCCCACCTCCCATCACAGAACCAATGTCAGTGCTAAGCTAGGCACTGGAGAAGGAGGCGACCTTTCTGTTGCTCTCAGCCCTCCTCGAGTTTCTAGCTCACTAGAGTTGTGGGACGGAGCCATAACGGGAAACACAGGTGCCAAGAAACTGGCAGGAGCAGGGAATGGAGGATGGGTAGCAGTGGGGAGGACATCTGTCGGTTTCTGGAAAGAAACACCAGCTGACCTAGAGGCAGAGGGTGGCTCCAATGGTCCACTAACAAGGTAAAGACTCAGATCTTGGGTGAGCGTCAAGGTGGGAACACAGTGGGTGGCATGTGTGAAGGTGTCTGGCTGGCTGGCAAACCCGGCGTGGTCAGGTGACTCTCAGCATAGCACTAATCTTCCTATGCTCGAACCCAAGGCGGTGGTGAGAAGGAGAGGAATGCACGTCCTTTGCCTGCATCAGCTGGGTCCCCGCCCAGGGAGAGGGGACACTTCGGGTCATGCTCTCAGTCTCTGTGTCCCTAAAGCCTCTGGTCTGTTCCAGCGGTCAACCGGAGCTGTTCTCACCCCACAGGATGCCTGGCGGTACCTGGAGACTCCTTCTTTGTCACCAGGCACAGTAGTTCACAGGCCCCTAGATGTCACGGGAGCTGAGTTGGGGAGTCAGCAGTGAATGGAAGAGGCTGACGTGGGAACAGCAGTGAGAGACCTGAGGGGTGAGTGGCTGAGGGCGGCATTTTCCTCAAGGGGATGACCCTGCAGTGAGACCTGGAAGAAAGACAGGACTGATCAAGACCCTGGGGAGTGGACTCAGTGGGAGCCAAGGCCCAGGGTATGGAAAGCCAAGAGTGTCTGGACCTCATGTGTGATGGGATTCCCAGAGATGTCATTTAAGAAGACACGTGGGCAGAGGGACCCGGATGTGCACTGAGACCTGTATTCCACTCCAGGAGCTTGTGTTGTACTCCAGGGCAACAGGGAGCCCTTGAAGGATTGTGAGCAGGGATGGACTGTGATTTTATCTGCCTTCAATTAGACTGTCACTTGTTCTGAATCTTGGTGGCTGTAATTCAGCTTGGAACAACCCTTTCTTTCCTTTCCCTTCAGGCTGCCCCCAGGGGCTGACCTTTTCTGTGGACTGGACTTTTATGATGGACCCCAGTTTTCAATCAGTCAGGGGGAAGAGTAGCTCCCAAGGGCCTAACCCACTGGGTTCAGGGTCAGACTCCTAATGACTCCAAATGGAGCTGCAGCACCATGAGGGTGGAAATTGATTCTGGGCCACCAAGGAGCCTGGTGTCCAATGCTCAGATGGTAGCCACGCTGGCCTTTTTCTGGAATGGAAAGGGATGACATCAGCCCTTTCCCCAGGGCTGGTCTGGGGCTGCTGTAACTGCCCCGGTTTTAAGCCCTGGGTTAATTGGGGAGTGTTGCACGCCCAATAGGGACAAAAGCCATGAGGTTCTCTGTTGTTCATTAGTCCATTAGGCAGGGACTTAGAGGCAAATGGTCATAAGGATCTCTGGAGAGAATGCTCATTAATGGGACTGCAAGTTCCAATTAGTGGCATGACCCAAAAGGACCAAGGTGCAGAAAAACAAGGCCCAGGCTTTTCTCCCACAGGGTCCCCATTATCCAGCTGCCTACTTCCTGCTGCAAAGTCCCACATATAAGCGCGCAAACACATCCTTGCAAATCCAACTTTGTCCTCTATGTTGTCAACCAAAGGGCTAAAAAGCCCTTCTAGTCACTGAAAGGAAAAAGAAGGCAGGTTTTTTTGTTTTGTTTTGTTTTGTTTTTGTTTTTGTTTTTTTTAATGTCAGCAGACAAGGAAGGGGGAAGAGGTTAGGTGTAGTCAGTAGACGGCAGAGTTGGGGTGGAGTATGGAGCTAGTTTTGGGATGGAGGACTTCACCATGCCCTTGCTTTTCGTTCTCTCAGAACTCTTCATACCGTGGCTCTCCATTCTGCCCAGAACCTCAGGAGCGCCCCTCTCTCTGGCACCCACTGAGCCTCTAGCTCCTATCCTCTGGGAGTGGTTAGGGCAGAATGGCAGAGGGGTTGGGGTGAGTCTGGTGAGGGCAGAGATGCCCTTCCTGAGCTGCAGCGTGTACCCACCACCTTAGGCTGGCTTCTGACTTTGGTTCTCACGTGCGCGGATAGCTAAGTCAACTGTTCTAGGAGCCCTGTGCCCATCCTCAGAAAAGGACACGGACGCTGGTAAGCACTTGCCTTGCACAGGCGCTCCATGCTTGCACATGTATGTGCACCCACATGCCAGAAGTGTACTGTTTCTTTCTACCCTACAATGGCCACCACCGTCTCTCATCCCATCCTCAGCAGGACACACTCATCCTGGCTGGATTTGCCTCAGAAAGCTGCAGGTTCAGATTTGGCCTCCACTGTGTGGCATCCTCCTTCAGCCTCTTTCTGGGTTGCAGATAAGGAGGCAGGGCTCTCTGATCCCTAAGGTCTTGCTGCCGGCCAGACCATCTGTTCTACTAGAACCTGGGCGTAGGTTAAAACTGGGAGATGTGCTAAAAGCTATTTCCTCACGTTCAAAGGACAAAGGTCTCTCGGCTGCGAATGTGAAATTCAGAGACAAGATTCTGGGGGCTGTGTGCCCACTGGAGCAAATGCCTGTCGAGCAGAGTGTTTACAGGGAGAAGATAGTTGCTTCTCTTTGTATCCCAACTTATTCTCTCTCTTGTGGCCGTGATAATGGCCAGTGAATATTACTACAGCGTCCTGAAGTGTTGTTTAGTGATGCGGTAGAAAAAGAAAATTAATTTCATTCATTGACAAGCTTGCCAATTTACCCGTATTGACTTTTCGATGCCTGCACCACTGAAGGCCAAGTTGAGATGCTGTAAAGAACATACATCATTATTAATGTCGTCTTTAGCCATTGTGAGTCTTTGGGTACTGAGAGATAGGGAGCTGTTTCTTCAAATCAGATAAGTCCTCAGGAATAGAGTCATGTGTGTTTATATTTATCTTTTATATTAAAAACAGCCAAAGGCATCTTGAATAAGATATCTCTGGCTGCCCTCATTCCTTCCCTCGATCCAATCATTGTTCGGGTCTGCCGATTCTATTCCGTAAAGTCTGTCCCTTGCTTCCACTCCCTTTTTGCACCTGCTGCCTTTGGTATGGTTTGGGCTGCCATTGCTACTTTATGCCCAGACTTTTGCAGTAGCTTCTGGCTTCTGATCTCCAGCTTCACTCTCCCCAGATAAACATCTCTCTCCCCCACCACACAGCACTGCCTCTTGAATGTCCCGGGACTCCTTCTGAGAAAATCTTTGTCTTACAAAGGCCATTGTGAACTTTCCTTGTCTGATCACCTCCCACACCCTTTAATGGACTTGTGTTTCCATTAGAGGTCTACTTCTGCATCCAAACTGAGATCCCTGAGCTCCTTCATGGACAGACGCTGGTCCTAGGAGAGCCTGAGAGACTGCCACAGAGCCCGTTTGACCTGGTGTGGGGATCTGGCCAAGCCCAAGTATTGTTTTTTTTGTTTTGTTTTGTTCTGTTTTGTTTTGTTTTTTGTTTTTGTTTTTTGTTTTTTTTGTTTTCGAGACAGGGTTTTCTCTATAGCTTTGGAGCCTATCCTGGAACTAGTTAGCCCAGGCTGGCCTCGAATTCACAGAGATCCACCTGCCTCTGCCTCCCAAGTACTGCCTCCGAGATTAAGGGCGTGCGCCACCACGGCCTGGCCCAAGTACTCTTTCTGGTGCCTACCTGTCTTCCTTCCTTTCAGGTCACAACGTTGTACCAATCTCACCATCTCCAGGCTGACATCCTCCCTCCTCTGGGAATCCCCAACTGCAGCTGCAAACACCGTTTCTCCTCCAGGACTCCAGCCCTCCACCGTTCAGGAGTGTGAGATTCTGTTTTCCCTTGCTGAAGCCAGCCTCCATCTTTAACTTGTCTCTTCTGGCTTCTGTCCCTTGGAAAGGCATCATGGGCGTTCAGTGTTGCTGACTTTGCTAACAGCAGTCTACATCTGTACAGTGACTCTCTAGTTGTTCAGAGACAGTTTCAATTCTCAAATTGATATCCCCAATGAAGCTCCCGTTCTGTTGCCTGTTAGCCATCTGGTGTGCTGTGGAGTCAGAACCCAGAGAGTCGTGAACCCTGGGAGGGGTTGGAAGGGTCTCCAGCTACACAGACAGCTGACCATGTGGGATTCCCATGCTTAGCACATGACAATGCTCTGACTAAAATGGCAGCAATGAAGACACCCTAAGCAGCCGTACACCCCAGGTTAAAACAGACATACCTAAGGGATGCCGCTGAACTGCCTTGCGGGGTGGGGGGGAGACACACAGAGCAGGACACAGGAGCTTAGTGTCCACCCGACAGGAACTGCTCCGTGAGGCCACAGCCAGGAAGACTGGCAGAGTCTCTATAGCCCCTCTCCCAGGCTCAACCCTGGTAACAATAGACTTTGAGGAAATGCCTTCCACACCCATCTTTCTGGCTGGTTTCTAGTTCAATGATTTGGACAAAATTCTATTATGGTAGGGACCTCAGACTCCCCACACCTCCTTTGCTGCAGTCTGCCGGAGGAATCTATTTGAGGCAGGTGTGGATCACTTATTTCAATTGTCCCCTCAATTCCCAGTGCTTCAGGCCAACCCTCGACACTCTCCCTCCTTTAAACTTCCTTTTTATTTGTTCTCGTGTCTTTCACTACGTGTCTCCACATCATGTATCCTGATCTCAGTCATCTCTCCCTCCCCAAACAAAACAGAGCTAAAGAGAAGAAAGGGAGACTCTCATCCTGGAAGCTGCGGTGTGACACAGTGAGTCACACAGTAAACCACTTTGTCCATGCATTTTTATGTGCAGACATTCATCCCAAAGTATCACTGATTGGGTTCGAGGCCCCTGATCTCTGCTACACCATCGATGCTGGCCCTCACTGGGACTCTTCCTAGATATCCTGTTGCAGCCCTGTGTCATGAAGATTCTGTAGCCCTGGGTCCTCAGGACTGACCCCACCCCACCCCACGCTCCACCAGATCACAGATGGGGTGGATATTGGGGTTGGCCAACACATGACCATGGTTCTGGGCCTGGGTAGTTTTTGGGTTGGTTACCCTACCAGCTCTCCCTTGTCCTTACCACCAGGGTGAGCTTCCCAGCATTGCCCTGGCTAGTTCACCCCTTGCATGGATAAGCAAGGGGCAGGGCCATTTCTCCCACTTCCAGTCCTCAGGTTGGCCTACACCTTCAGGGCCAGCTCTACGGTGCTGCCCAGGAAGGCTCAGGGCCTGCTCTCCCAAGTATTGCAGCCAGCGAGGGGCAGGGACAGCTCTTCTGCTCTTATGACCTCAGGACCAGCTTTCCCACCTGCCTCAGGCATTGATGGGTGATAGGGTATCCTAGTCCCCTCCCCCTATTTTCCAGAGACAAGGCTTCTCTGTGTATCCCTGAATGTCCTGGAACTAACTCTGTAGACCACACTGGCCTTGAATTTATAGAGATCTGCCTGCCTCTGCTTCCTGAATGTTGGGATTAAAGGTGTGTACCACCACTGCCCGGCCTCCCCACTTTCCCTTCAATCCTAGGCTTCTTAACGTCTGTTTTTCCATGAAGTTACCCGTGGTACAGTTCCTTTCTCATGAGTTTCTCCAAAGCTACTCCAGCCTTTCTGTGGGGGATACAGCTCCCCAAGGCCAGAAAGAACCATAGCCCACCAGTGCAAGGCCCCAGGGGCTTCTAGCTATAATAGGGGGATTATAGGCAACGCCAGCCTGGGACTCACCAGGCCCCAGGAGAGCCATGGATCCTTGTCATCAATTAGACGTCTGCTCTCCTTCTCCCCTCAGCCTCACACTCAGAATCCTGGTGGACTCTGACCTCCACCCCCATCACTCACGGAGGGTGCTGGGATACCCCTTCATCTAATTAGAGACTCTGCAATTAGGATCAGATAGTACCTGGGACAGTTCTCCCAGTGTGGTCCTGTAAATGTGAGTGGGTCCCAGCAAAACAGGTTTGAGAGCATGAGACAAGAGTATGCTAAGAGGGAAATGAAACAGAACAAGAACAGAGGATCAGGGACAGCGGGCCTGACTCTGTCCGTGGTGCTGACCACCCACCACCCCTGGGTCTTTGCCTCAGCTCCGTTCTGCTAGCAATAAAATTCTGGGGAATTCCTATCAATCACTCTGGACCACCCTGACCACAGCCTTTCTGCTAGCCATTCCCTCTGCTTCTTTTTGGATAAATTAAAACATTTGAACCCACTGTGTGTCCACCCGTCATCCTTTCAGGGTTTTCTCCTCGGGGACTGGTGACTCCGGGCCCAACTTTCCTTGGAGTTTTTAGCCTATTGGTGGTAAGGCAGTTAGAAACAGTGTGCAATAAGGAGACAACTGGGTAGGGGCCGTCAGATCCATGAAGGATTGGGAGACAGAGAAAATCAGCTTTCTCTCATATTAGAGGTGCCCGGAGAGACTCCCCATCTCCCTCCCTCTCCTCCTCTTCTTCTCCTCCTTCCCTCCTTCCAATCACACAGATTCATGCTTCAAGGGTTAGCTTCAGTTCACCCTGAGCTGATCATTCTGCCCCCTGTCTGTTTCGGATGTCATGTGCATTGCCTGTCTGTATGGTGACAGCTCATGGCAGGGGCTGGGTGCCAATTCTTTCTTTTTGGCCCCAAGCCCTGGGCTCTGAGGGAGTAATGACTCAGAAGACAAGTGTTTGATAGGTAACTCCTCCCCAGCGCTGTCTCCCTGTGCAGACCCTGGCTCACATTTGCCAACCTGCTCTGGCACCATTCTTGAGGCCGGCAGGAGTCCCTGCGAGGCTTCCCTGCAGCCACCGTACCTCCGGCCCCCTTGCCTATTCCTCTGTTTTCGGGGTTCCAGTCACCAAATCTGACCTCATGCATCTTGTTTCCTAAATGCTGTCAGGTGTCAGCAAAAAAACAAGCTTAACGGGGGCTCCTAAAAGTGGGGGGGCATGCTCTAGAGCTTATGGTCCTCTAGTGGCAACTTTCTCTTCCGTTGTGAGGGACTTTCTAAGCAGTCACCATTGCTGGACTTTGAAGTTCTCCTTTGCTGATTGGAAAGGACTTTCTACCTCAGTTTTGAGAAAAGGTCTAGTCTGAAACTCACCATGGAGACCAGACTGGCCTTGAGCTCCTGAGCGCTGGCATTAAGAGCACGCACCACTATTCTTGCACCCATGTTCATTTCTTTTTTTCTATATACAGAACTCCTGATTCATCCACACAACCTTCTTGGCTACGACCACAGCTTTACCTCCCGTGTCCCGGGTGCCAGGAAATCCTAGCAGCCCATTTTACAGTTAGACATCTGGGGTCCAGTGAGGCAAGAAGCAGTCTGGAGTCCATAAGATGCTGCAAAGATGATTTGAGCCCAGAGTAAGCCGGCTCCTCCGGTGCCTGGGAGCCTTCATTATTGATGTCTAGGGAACATCTGGCCGGGTATCCAGAGCAACAGGCCTGTGGGAGGGAGCCCACCCTGTGATTTATTTTCCCTGCAGTTCCCAGGATATTTTTTTCCCTTTTTTTCAGAAGGCAGTATTGTCATATTCCCTCCTGAGGTCATTAGCCCTGGCATAGGTTAAAAACAAAGTGTTTGTGTCCATCCATCTAATTGCACAGACACCATCAAGCCCTCATTACCAGCAGTCTAATTATTTTGAAATCCAGCATATTATCCCTTTCAACAATTAGGCGGTGGATAAGCACTTGCCTCACCTGCCCAGGGAAGGGAGTAATCCTAGTGTGGTGGAGGTGGAAGGGAGGAGCTGGCTGCCTGGGGAAGAAGTGAGCTATAGACGCTTCCAGGCTCCTGCTATGTGTGCCTGGTTGTTTTCTGTCCCAACTTGCAAAGCAAGAGTTTTCACCTTAACGAGCAGGGAGGGTGGGGCACAGCCAGTTGGAGAAGGCATCATTATGGAGCTGGATCCTAATTGTCACCCTCAGCTTCCTGGGCAAAAATTAAATATTTACCTGGATGTAGTTTAAAAAACAAAACAAAACAAACTGCCAGAACCTTCTAGGAAGAGCTGCACATCTCTGCACAATTGCCCTGCTCAGCCACAGAGAGAGGAGTCCTTGTCTTACCGTGGCCTCCCTGGTTTCTTCAGGCTGACACATTTATTATTCAGCAGCAGGAATGGGTTGTGTGACGTGCCTGCAGAGACACGATCAGAGTCTCCCCTTCCCAGATAGGTTATTCGCGACAGACCAAAGAAATCCTTTTCCCTACAACTAGCTTAGCTTAATGGGGTTACTTACAGGAGCATGGGTGGCTGTCGGCTGCTGCCTGGCTGGAAAGCCCACCTCAGCATGGGCCACACTCATGAAAAGCGTATCCGGAAGCTTCCTGCAGGCCTTGCAGCCGGCTCGGCATATCTGAGTCTCCTCTCCTCTGCAATCCTTATGGCTCGTGTCATCTTTGGGGGTGGTGTGGGAGGCTTTGCGAGTCATGGAACTTTTAGGAGCTTTCTGGGCCTTGTGGGTTTCATTTACTTCCTGGGCCTTGTATGTTTATTTCCTTGTCTTATGTGTCTCCCTCCCTCCCTCTAAGTGGAAATGTTTCAATGCGGAGAAAATAACCATGGGACAAAGAGACTTGGGATAGTCCTGTGCTGAAGAAGAGCTTTGAGCTGCTCTGGGAAAAGCACTGTGGGGTTGGGAGATGTGAAGTGAAAGAAAGATCCCGGGGTTGTTTACTCCACCCCCTTGTTCTCTAGCAAGCAGGCTTGTCTGCAGGGAAAAGCCATGTGCCGTAAGCGACACAGCGACATCCAGAGTAAGGAAGTGACAGAGTGTCGAGGCAGTGAGGAACTGAGTGACCCAGGAAGGGACGAGCTTCACGACCTCAGCTTGTTCTACATGGACCTTGTTTGGTCTTTGTGTGACTTTCAGTCGTGTAGTGTTTGCAGAAGTCATTTGTGGATGGGGAAACTGAGGCACAGAGTTTAAGCAGCGTGTTTGAGGTTCTGTATAGTGATAAAATAACAGAGCTGAGAGGAGCCCCCCATCTTATCTTGGGACCAAATGACTAGTGGCCGGTTCAGGCCCCCGTACAGACAGTCTTCAGCGCACCTGCAGGGCTTTCTCCTGGCTCATTTCTAACAGACCAGCACACAGAGGCCATACTCAGCATCCTCAGCTCAGCAGCCCAGAGTCTGGCCAGCAAACAGCACTAAGTATTCATAGCACGATCCAGGGGTAAGTGAGCAGACGGTGCTTTGAGGCTGTGCATGGTGGCAAGGGTACTGGTTTCAGAAGGACAAAGACACCAGGGAGAAATCATAAAGCCAGGTTAGTGTTTGGTCAGGAGGAGAGGCTGGGGTGGGTCAGGGCTCACAGAACCAACTCAGATGCTTCCACACTTGAGATGGGTCTCTGAGGGGCCCGTTGTGAGCTGAGAATAGTGGAATGCATTTAACATGCCTGCACTATGTGGGAAGAAGATTAATCTTGCCTGTCAACTTGATGGGATCGAGACTCACCTAGGAGACAAGCCTTGTGAAGGAGCTTCTTGATTGGGTTAACTGACATGTGAAGACCCACCCTAACTGTGAGCAGCACCATCCGGTTGACTGGGGCTCCCACGTTGAGCACCGGCATTTATTTCTTTTTCTTGAGTGTGGATGCACCATGACCAGCTGCCCCTAGCTTCTGCTGCCATAACTTTCCTGACTGGACAAAGTCTTTCTTCCTTGAGTTGACCTCTAGGATATTTCTGACCCAGCACTGAGGAAAGTTTCGAACGCACGGCACACTACACAGTAGTAGCGAGGTACTGGAGCGCCTAGCCCCCACAGAGAGGATTACCCACAGATCCCTTGTCTGTGAGTGCAGTTTTTACTGACGACATTGCTTTAGCAGTGCTAGGGACAGTCAGGTTGAGACTGTCTGTGGGCAGGAGAGGAGGCTGCACCGAACCTTGACTCCCTGCCTGGTTCCGTCCCACCGAAGAGCACCTTCTTCGGAGGAGGCCAAGGCTCTCCTCTCCTGACTTGTGACTGACTTAGCAGGGAGTTTCAGTGGAGAAAGAGGCATTTGGTGTATGGCTGGGTGGCAGTGTTGATATTTGAGAGACAGGGGCACTGGGGCATTTGCCTGTCTCTCACACAGTTAAGGTGTTTGGTGACAAGAAGGGTGGCTATTACAAAGACATGCAGGGACTGGTGGGGCATGTGGGGCAGGCTTCCCTGTCTCCTCCTCTCTCGGATTGAGGTCCATGACTCAACAAGGCCTGCGCTGCACGCCACACGGTGCAGCTCAGGACTCCCTTGGGTCTTGCGACTCTCTTGTGTGACGGTAGGGCCTGGCTTGTAGATGGCGGGAAAACTGCTCTGCAGAGGGGAGAGCTTCCCCAACGTAGGTTAGGTTTTCAGTAGGAAATGAGACCAACAAGAGGAAGGAGAAGATAGACCATAACACTTAGCACGGAGTGTGGGGAAGGGCAATAGCCATAAGTTGAGGGCTCGCACAGGCCAATTACCAGCTCACTGCCAAGACCATCAACTCCCAGGTCTGGCTTTCTCCCCAGGACTGTAGGGAATCTCTGCCTTTTTCCTGGGAGGCTTTTTGTGAAGTCCTGAAAAAAAAATACCATAAATAAGCTGTCCCAACTACCCAAGTTCCTGGGGCCTTAGGCCAGCCTGAGTTCAAGCTCACACTATGTCTTTCTGGCCTCCAGTGGGATCCCAAGGAAGTTCTTTTCTTTCTGCCTCTGTTTACATATCTGTAAAATGAAGACAAATGGTGTCTCTTATTATGTAAGTGCACTAGGCTGACAGTCCTATGGAGGCCCTGGGACAGGTCTGAGAGCCTATGCTAGGCCATGCTTGCTCTGAGAGCCTATGCTAGGCCATGCTTGCTCTGAGGACTCTGAGAGGGTCTGCCCCAGGCTCTCCCTGAGCTTCCAGTAGCTCGATTACTTGGGTTCAAGTGCTCCAGGCTGTCCATGTGACCTTGACCTGCTTCTCTGACTTGGCTTGTTTGTGGCACCCAACTAGGTCTCCAAGAGAGCCATGCCAGGTGTGGATTTCCCTCAGCCTTGGGAGCTCTGAGGCAGGTGGAGACACCCAGGGGTCCCTTGCCCCCTGGAGAGCTTGCCATGTTAGGAATGGTTGTGACTCATACATCTGCTCCCACGGCTTGCTCCTCAGTGTTCTCTGTCCAAAACATGAAAGCCTAGGATCTGCTTGCCGGCTCAGAGCATGTTTCATGGGGGAAAGCTATAAAAAGAAAAGAAAAGAAAAATGTCCTTAGGAAGGAAAAGGTATTTGTTCCTAAGCAATTTCCCTTAATTGAGTGTGGTTGATACATGTCTGTAACCCTGGCACTCAGGAGGCAGAGACAGCCTGGTCTATATAGTGGGTTTCGGGCCAGCCAGGGCTACATAGCAAGACTCTACTAAAAACAAAGCAAACAAACAAGTAAGCAAATGTGTCCTCTACTGAGGCTCGCTAGAGTGGCGTTTCCGTGGTGACTCACCGTGGCTGTTACTGAGTTTGGAGCGGGCCCTCACCTGACGGCAAGCTTTGGAGGAGGCTAGCCATTCTCTCTTCTGTTCTGTCCGTACCCCACTTCCTCTGTTCTCTCAGCACAGGAGCTGGCAGGCTGGTGTCGGGGTGCTGAGAAGTCCATATTCAGCTGCACTCAGCACACTCTAGGGTGATCTTGGGGATTGGCAGCTGTCAGCAGGGTCTGGCTTGTGACACAGTGCTTCTGTTGAAGGACCGAGTCATCACAGTGGGCTGGGGAGATGGTCCAGTTGGGAAAGAGCTTGCCATGTGAGTTGGCGACTTGAGTTCAGTCCTCAGCACCCATCTAAAAGGATAATGCACCACAGAGCGTGTCTGTTATCTCCGTGCCAGGGAGGCAGAGATGACAGGGTTCCTGAGGCTTGCTGGCCAGTCAGTCCAGCGGAACTGGTGAGTGCTAGGATCAGTGAGAGACCCTGTCTCAAATAATAGCATGGAGAGTGATTGAGGAAGACACCAACGTTGACCACTGGCCTCCACAAGCGTGCAGGGACACACGTACACAAGCATGCACACGCGTGCACATTGACTAGAGTGTAAGAACAGTGACTCTGAGTGTGTCCAGCACACTTTGAAGAGTGACACAAATCAAAATGCTGTGGAATATTAGCTAGCCCAAGGCTTGCACCTACAGGGGACTCCTCACCAACACTGTGCTGTCCAGAGTATGAGTTGCTAGAATCCTGGGTCTGTGTCCTGATGCTATTGGGTTTGAACTTGGGATCATCAATTGGCCTTGGCCATCACAGCTTCCTTGTCAATTGAGAATTAAGCTGACACATCAGCTTATCAAAGCTGGTAGGGGAACACTGTGAGCTAATGTGTACATTCAGAAAAGGACCAGCCCTGTTAGCAGCATGGCTCTAACAAATTTCCAAACATGGCATCCCATAGATGACAGAATTTGTTTCTTATGGGTCTAGAGGCTAGGAGGCTCAAGATCAAGTCATTGGTGGATTCTGTAATCTGGTCATAGATGGCACCTTCTCAGTGTATCCTCCCTGGTAGAAGGACTCTGATTTACTGGGGCTCTTGTGTAAGGGCTCCACCCTCACTCATGACCTCACCTCATTCCCAAAGGTTCCATCCCCTAGAACTGTTGCCCTGCTTTCAGCACATGGAGTCACAAACACTCAGACCCAGCAGATCTGTACGGCAGTGGCATCGGCTATGTTCATCAGCTGAGACCGAAGTGGGACCTTCCATGCTCAGGGCTCTCAGTCAGAGCTACGGGTGCAGCCCAGGGGCTGATGTGAGACAAGGGCCCTAGTGGACCTTAGCTCCCAGAGTTTTTTTCTCACCCTTCTATGGAGGCGGTGTTCTAGGCACTGTGCCTGGCCCCGAGAGAACAGGGAGGAATGATATGCCTGTCTCTAATGGGACCTGTAGGCTGTCTATTGAGAAGAGAGAGAGAGAGAGAGAGAGAGAGAGAGAGAGAGAGAGAGAGAGAAAGAGAGAGAGAGAGAGAATGTGGAGGGACCACAGAGATGAGGTAGACTCCTATCCCATTCCATTTCTCAGATTGGATCCTGGATCCCTCTTCTCCTTCTGTAAGCATCCCCTCTGTACACGGCCACTTACCTTTCCTGTCTTGATTGACATGTGTCTTCCTAAGCCAACACACTGTGATTTTTCTCCTGTCTGCCTATGTTCCCCTGAGCGTGTCCTTGAATAGGTAGGACTGCTCACCACTGCCCTCCCTCGCTTGCTCTTTGTGATGCCCTCGGCCAGCCCCAGCGTGGGTGCAGAAAAGCTGAACCCTGGGGTACGCATGCCAGATGCCTAGGCTCTTAGCCCATTTCTGAACCCAGCGTGGGAAGAAGATACTTTGCCCTTACTGATCCTGACAACCGTCTGTGCAAAGTTAATTTGATTCTACCATAGCGGGTGAACCTCCGTCTTAAGCCTCTTGACACCTCCCACAGTCTAAGTTTGCCAGGTGGTTGGGTAGAGATCCGATATTCTCTGCCCTGTGGGATCCTAGACATTCCAGAAGGAGAGGGAGGGAGAGGGGTCCTAAGAATGTCCAGCTGATAGGAGGCCCTGGCATCCCCTGCCTTGAGATGTTTGGCTGATAGTGACCCGTTCTGTCCCTTCCTCCATCCCCCACTCCACCGAAGTGTCTGGATTGTTGGAGTCACTGATACAGATCCATGAATGAGGCCAAGATAGTTTGCTCCGCTGCAGTGGGCGATGCACTAACACTCAAGTGATGAGTAGGTCTATGTACAATAGGTCTATGTACAAATGGACCTACAAATGAGAGCTAAGGCAGGAGCAGGATGCTGAAAAGTAGGAGGTACTAATGGAGGGATACAGGAGTGTGAGAAGGTACAGTCTTGGGGAAGTGGGAGGGAAGAACGTTCCAGATAGACGGGTACATAGGAATGCTGAGGGACGAGCTCAGTGTGATTCAGAAGCCACTGGGAAGTGGCACATGGGAGCTACCAGGGCCAGAGCACACTGACCCCCAGAGTCACAGCTGAGGCCTGATATGGACAGGGCAGAAGGCCCGAGAGCAGGGAGGCACATCTGGTAATTGAAAAGATGAAAACGTGGTAATAAAGCGCTCATTTGCAGGCAGCCGCCATGAGGGTAATGGACGGTGGCCAGGGAGGCCATATGCACTGGGCTAACAGAATTAATCACGGGCGGCGTGGCACAAAACAAGAGCGACAAGCACAATAAAGCATTGAAAAACCGGGAGTGGGTTTTAATTTTAGGAGTAGTCTAAAACAATATGATTATGATGATAGCCAAGTTGGCCCCGAGAATGGAAAACCCAAATAGGACACAAATTAAAGTCATAAATAATATTTAATTTGCTATAGCCGCGCAATCTCAAAAGTCATATTGATGAAAAAAGTTATTAGAATGAATCAGACGAAGACTCTCGTATGTCTGGAATATTTAGTGGACTGGAGAAACGCTAGCAGAGGGGGAAAAATCCATAGCGCGATGTATGAGTTGAAAATTGAATGAGGACGTCGTGATTTTCTGCTTGGATTTATCGAGCAAACCGAGAGTTGTATTTCCAGGGCCATTTAGCTAGATTAGGGAAAATAAGGGGAGACTGCTTTGTAAGGACTCATGATTAATGGCACACAATTCTTTTAAAGGAGTTTTGTAAATACTCCGCCTCCAAGACCGCATGCTCCCATCCGTTGCTGAACCTCAAGCTGCCAGGCTCACGCTTGTTCTCCGCCGCCGAGGCTTCTCTGAGCATGGTGCTTTCATGAACGTGGATCTTCAACTCACCGAGTGCACCTCATCCAATGTGTGCACAGGACGGGGAGGGGCGGGGGAGAGGGGCGGGCGCCGCGCAAGAACCGTTAGTCATTGGAAGAGCACTAAGTACGGCTGTGGGTGTGTGAAGTCTCCCTCTGTTGTGTGCAGAGAAGGACGGAAGGACACAGAGGGCACAGGAAAGCAGACAGGGAGAGCGGTGTCTGGCATGGGCAGGGCACACACCTGAGTGAGAGTCCTGGTCTGTGCGAGTGTGCAGGGGCAAGTGTGGGTGTGAGTGTGCAAATATGGAGGCCAGAGGTCACTCCTGAGGACATCGTCTCTGTTGTTTTCTGTTTTTGTTTTGTTTTAGCTGTTTAAGATATTTTACATTTTGTTGAAATTATATATATATATGTATGTATGTATATTTCTAGATAGGTGTCTCTGTGTAGCCCTGTATGTTCTAGAACTCACTCTGTAGACCAGGCTGACCTCAAACTCACAGAGCTCTATCTGCCTCTGCCTTCTGAGTGCTGGGATTAAAGGTGTGCACCACCACCGCCTGACTAATATACTTACTTTTAAAACTTTTATCACATTTGATCTTTGACAGTTTCATATGTGTATCAAGTGCATCTTGATTACTGCAGTCTCCTCCCAACCCCTCTCCCTGCAACCTCCTCCTACCCTCGGTCCCCTCCCATATCTCTAGCCCTCTCCCCTCTAGGTCCCTCACTGCCCCTTTCCCTTCCATTCTTCTCCCTTCCTACCCCTCCCCCCTTCCCTTCTGACCTCCCCCCTCCTCTGGCCCCCTCCTGCCCCTCTGACCCCACTCTCCCCGTTCACAGCTGTATCTTTTCGTTTCATTTCTGTTTTTGAGACCTACCGAGTCAGCCAGGATCATCTGAGTGACCATGGGTTTGGAACTGTCCATTGGTGGCTGGTGGGCTCCTCACTGGGTATACAACTAAGACAATGATTTCCCTTCCTCCTACTCATCAGTAGTCAATGGTTCAGCAGAGAGGGTAAGGCCCTGGGACTCCTCTTTGATTCATGATTGGCTGTTGACAGACAAGGTCCTTTGCAGGTAGCTACCTACAGCTGCTCTGAGGTCATGGCTGCCCTGTCTCCGCCATGCCCTAGTATCACCATAGCTGCCCTGGTTCTGCCATGCCTGAGTGTCACCATGGCTGCCCTGTCTCCGCACTTTATAACTCATCTCTCAGTCTTCCAATTCTTGCATTCCTCTCCTCACCCTTCCTAGGTGATCCCTGAGCCTAAGAGGGGGTGGTAAATGTGCTGCTTAGGGCTGGGCCTGCACCATCATTTATTCTCAGGATCTTGAACACTCACACATCTTTGCATTCATTGCTGGTCACTGCCAAAAGATGCACCTCTGATTGAGGCTGAGGCTAGCATTTGTCTATGGTTTACATATAAATATGAATAAGCCATCTTGGTGCCATGATTGTTCAGCTAACCAGTGGTAGCAGTTCCCTTTGGAGGGCCTAAGCCCTCTTCACCTGTGGGTTCTGCTTTCATTCAGGAAGAGTCCTATTGTGGGCTAGGTCACCACATTGTACCCCTGGCCCCTGCTCGGCATAGGGAAAGATGGTGTGCAGTACATGACAGCAATGTGACCTGGGGACAGGGAGCCGTCATTTATCTAGCTTGCCAGTGACATTAAAACAAGCAGAAACAGAGGAAAATTTTAGCCACATTGGCTGTGCACCTTGGTTATCCAAAGCATGGCGCTTTCAACATGTAATTCATATGAAAAAGGTGTTTTCTATTCCTTTGTTCATACCATATTTCCTTTTCCAAAACTGAGTATTGATTTTAAAGATTTATTTTTAATTATGTGTGTCTGTGTATAGGTATATGCAGGTGAATGCAGTTGTCTGTAGTGCTCAGAAGAGGGCATTGGATTCCCTGGAGCTGGAGCTACAAGCGTTAGCTATACAGCCGTGAGCTGCTGCATGGGTGCTAGAGACAGGCAGCCCTTGAGTCCTCTGTAAGAGCAGCCAGTTCCCTTAACTGCTGAGCCATGTCTGCAGGCCCTAAACCTGGTGAGTATTTAAATCCACTCATTGACTCTGAAACCCATGTAAAGAGCTCAAAGTGTTGGCATGCATCTATAATCCCAGCATTCCTTTAGGGAAATGGCAGGTGGAGACAGAAGGGTCACCAGGAGCCCACAAACCAGCTAGGCTGGAGGAGGTTGCATGATTTCAGAAACAATGGGGACTTTGACTTGACAAGGTGAAAGATAAGAACTCACCCCTGAGAAGTTGACCTCTGACCTCACTGGTGAATGAAAGAATGAAGAAATAAATAATCGATCCATTAATTCTGTGATTGCTATGCAGTGCTGTATGTTTGGGTGACTATTAACCAATGGGATCAGGAGTGGGTTTCAGGGATTCTGGTGGACCTGGAACCTTTTTCTATATGCCCCTTCTGGTCTTTGCTACTTCCTGTGGCAGGATAAAATTGGTTTTCAGAATTACTCCTTCTTACACACTCCTTAGGGGCCTAGAGTCCTGTGTATAGGGAAGTGGAGGGAGGAGTCCCTCCCTTCCTGTGCCCCTGGCAGACATTAATAATCAATCCCAGCTCCCTCTCAAGGAATCTTCTGTGACAGTCTTCCCTGTGCTCCATCCCTACCACAGTAGACAGTCCTGACAGAGGAGAGACAGTTTTCCGTGTCTGCCTGTTCACTCTCCTTGCCTTAGGAGTTAACCTGTCTTCCCACACCAACTCTGTCTCACTGTGTCCAGCTCCCTATGGATTCACATTGGAGCTGATAAATGGCTTTTCCTTTCCTTGAACATCTGGGGTTGCTGCACTGTATAAGAGCTCCAGGCCAGAGTTGAGTAGGCACGTCACCCTTCCCAGGGCTCACTCACCAGGCCGTGCCCCTTCTGAGGCACCTTGCAAGTGCGATATTGATCTGTGAGGATCCAGTGTCTGGACTGTGCCCATACAGTCCCCTCTACCCAGAATACCCCCTCCCTACTGCTCTGGACTTCTCTGACATCCCACTCCATGCCCTCTCTATGTGTGTTGATTGGCACTGAGACATCCTGGCATCTGGTAGCTGTAGCTCAGCTCACAGCCCTGCAAAAGGCCAGAATAGGATGAAGCTTGTCCACCTGGACCCTCAAGCTTCTGGAATTGCTGAGAGTGCTGTGGTTCCCTATGCTTGGCTTGGAGACAGGTGCAGTTGCCAGAAGTGGGGGTTTGACCCCAATCAACCTTTGTAATAAGTTGTGGGACCTGGAAATAGGGGACATGAACAGCTGGAAACATGAGTAGGGTGATTCCCTTAGACCAATGGCTCTGAACACAGTGTGTGTGTGTGTGTGTGTGTGTGTGTGCCCACTTGCATATTCGTGTGCATGTGTGTGCCCATGTGCACATGTGGGTGCATGCATGCATGTGTATGTGGGGTGTTTGTGTGAGTGCCTGAATGTGTATGGGGGTATGTGGAGGGTGCATCCATGCATGTGTGTGTATATGTATGTGTGTGACTATGTGTGTATATGTGTGTGTGTGCAAGTGTGCGTGTGTGTAGATCAGACAACCTTGAGTTATTCCTCAAGCACCCCCACCTTGTCTTTTGTGACAGGGTCTCTCACTGGTACCTGCAGCCTATTGGTTAGACTGGTCTTGATGGCCAGCAAACCTCAGAGATCCTCCTGCCTCCAGCTTTCCTGTACTCTGTTTTACAGGTGTGGGCCATCACACTTGGTTTTTGACAGGGTGTTGGGCTAGCTGGGGTCGTGTTCAGCAAGCACTATCATTGATTGTGCAGGTACTATCTTGGTTCATGCTTGTCGCGCTGTTGTGAGGTGGGCGGGGTGCAATTCTTGCCGCTCCTCGTTACGTGTGAAGTTAGGGGAAGGGATGGCTCACGCAGAGGCCCAGCACTGGTCCTGAGCCATTATCTGGGTGTGAAAGCATGCGCATGGGCGGTAGCCCTCTGGACTCTCCCACTTCCCACTGCTGATGCTTCCGCTTCCTGGAGATGGATGCAAGGATGTGAGACTGTGTTTGACCATGACATGGGCTGAGAGCTGCTGCAGCCACTCACTGTTTGGATCACTCTTAGGTGGGCCCTGCTCTAAATGACTTCTATAGTCCCTGGAACTGTCTGTCCCTGAGCCTCATGTCCTGCACATAGCTTGTGGCCTCTGTCTTTACTTTGATGGGTAAACTGAGGCCCATGTTCTCCCAGCAGATGAGGGCAAGCGTCTGGACTTGCCTGGGTGGGGCTGGCTTCACTGCTCAACACATTCCGCAGACTGTGTTCCTCGAAGGCCTCTCCCCAGGGAGCATCTAGGAGGTTCCAACTTGGCCAAAGGAAGGTAGCTGGCGTGCTTTTACATCCCAGCTTTGCCACCTATTTTTGAGAGTCATGGTGAGTTGCCTAATCTCTGTGCCTCAGTTTCCTCAGCTTTCAAGTGGGTACAGTGCAGAACCTGATGCTGTGGTGGCGTAGAGGTGGAAGCTGACTCTGGGGAAGGGTGCTTGGCCAGATGGTGCTTGGCCTCAGCGATGGGGAGGAGACTGGTTTGTGCACTGCAGTCCCCAAAGCTGGTCTAAGGTTATGGCTCCTGCTTCGGGTATACCCCCACTTCCTCTGGTTCACCCCATGAAGCTGTCTTCTTTACTGCAGTCATAGTAAGAGCTTGGGGGAAAAACACATTCCTAAATAAATAATAAATATGGACAAAAAATAATCCAGAGAGCACTCGCCTGGCTCAGGACTTTTGACAGGCCTGCATGCCTTGCTCTGGGCTCTCTGTCTCTCCCAATTACCACCCCTGCTTCCACGTGTTGCCGTTGAAACATGATGTCCTCATGTCTTCCTGTGGTCGCCATGGCTGGAAACTTCTCAACCCTCGCCTTTTGGCTCTTCTCAACACCTCTGGTTGTTCTTGGCTACTCTGGAGTTCTCCCTAAGCTCCCAGACAAATGGGAATCCCCCTAACCAGGGGTGAGTACACAAGGGGGAGGCCTTGAGTGTCAGACTGCTAAGTCTGTTTCCCAGCCTGCTTCTTCCTCTAGCATGGGCAGATTGTAGAAAGCAATCCGTCAGGCCTCAGGCCTCTCAAGCCTCAGGGTTTGGAGTAGGAGGGTCGCCAGTGTTTGCTCCTATGCCTGGCTCATTGCAATGTCCTTCTTTCTCTGCTGCCAATCTCTCCAAACCCAGAGACACTAAGCCACACGCCCTGGAGCTGGTCAGATTTGCTGTCAAGGTGGGGCTGTCTCTCTGGTGACCTTTCTCCCCTGGTGTCCCTCCGGTGCCAGGCACTTAGCCACTCAGTTTTCAGTTTGTTGGGAAAATGTCCCATGAAGGAAGGATGAACATGGGGCACGTGTGCTTCTCTCTGCGGGTCTTTTCATTGCACCTGAGCAACAGACGGTGCTGGGACTGTCTGAGAGGGAGAAGCAGAGGCTTCTGGGCTGTGTCCTTTCTTCCTCGTCTTCCTATCCCTGCAGTCCTGTCACGGGCCATGGTGAGAATTGATGTGAGGGGAGGCGAGAGACAGCCAAGCTCAGAGTTGGGCACGAAAGATAAAGTCTGGGGATGAGCGAGGTCCATCCTCTTCAGACTGGTCTTTCTTTTGTGTAACTATGACGAGAGATGGGGGAACCTGGTCCTGGATAGGGTGCTGGGCTCTTCAGGGGTGTGTGCTCAGGGAGGAGGGGAGGAAAGAGAGAGCAGAGAGAGAGGAGGGGCCAAGGAAACAGGGAGGAGAGGCAGCTCTGAGTATTAAAATGACAAGCGCCCTGGTGTAAAAGGTGACAGTTTGCCCTACACAGTGCAATGGTTCTGTCAAGGTGTCAGGGTACTCGGGGACTTGGATTCAGAAGGCAGGAGCCTGGAAACGCGGCAGCCAGGAGCGCCTTCGTTTGCTCAGGCTCCAGAAGTGATGGCTTGTAATTTTGCCTTATGATCTGTACGGGTTTATCATGGCGCTAATCGGCCTAATGACGACGGGCACTCTGTCATTCCCGCTCAGATGCCAGGTTTTAAGTAATAACTCAGGCTCAGCAGGACCTGGCGGGCCTGCCCCTCGATGGAGCTGGTAAATGAGTCCAGCTCCCGCCAGGCTGCAACTCCTGGGGTTGTACAAACAGCCCCTCTGGCTGCCCCGGACACTGCCTGACTCCTCTCTGTCTACTGATCCAGTTCCCTGGTCAACCCATCGGGCTGGCCGCGTCATCAGAGACAGTGAAGGCTGGCCCGGCTTCTGCTTCTGCCCCCGCTTGTTTGGGGGCTCGTCCTGCTCCTCTGAGTTGCCACTCTTACCGGGATAATTTAAAGGCGATGTTTGTGCTAATGTCGTTGTTCCCATGGACACCAGTGAACCACACAATCAAGATTAACAGAGAACCGTAGAGACTGGTCCTAAAAGATGGTCCCTCTCGCAGATTATGGTCTGTCACGCGGCATCCATTAGCGCGGGAGTGCAGGGCCCTCGTAGTGTTGGTATCGTCGGGACCAATGCGCCATTGCAAGATGGCATTTTCCACTGCATATCCACACATCACCCCACCACTGCTCAAGGCCTCGTAAATTGGGCTTATAGCTCAGCTGCTGGCATAAATAAGTCCCTTTGATAGTTAGTGGAAGACGTTATGACACCCCAGGGTACAGGAGGGGACATTGGCACTGTCATTTTTTTCTCCAGCCCTGGCACCCTGGTGCCTGTGATCTTTCTGAAGATTCAGGGCACGTGCTCTTCATTACGGCTTGGGCACCAGGGACTTGTTTTTTTTGCAAGATTAATGAGCGCCACGGAAATTCTCCAGCGCATCTCGATAATTAAGTCTTTGTTTATCAAAAAACAAGTTATATTAGGAGCAGAAAATTCGCAGTAATTATTCATAATTCTAACAATTCAAGTATAGCTACCTCATTTGCCTGGGTAATTCTGCTTTTTAATTTCTTGCATACATTTGCATATTAATTTTGCCCGTCGGCTGCAGCAGGCTTGACAGTTTGCTACCATGTGATGGTTTTCACAGGGGTGCGACGCAGTTGGGTGGCATTTCGACTGGGTGCAATGATAAATTATGAATTTTCTAATTTGCTGCATAATGAAGTAACCCCTTCCAACCCAATTAAAAAGAATCACCAGGATGGTTGGATTTGGTGCGGGGGGGTGGACGTAAATATATATTTTCCAGGTATTTTATGTTCTTTTCTTTGTTGTTTATAAACAAGTTGTGTGTGTGTATGTGTGTGTGTGTGTGTTTTCTCTTTGGAAAAAAATGCCTCCATTTGCATTTGCAGGTTGATGTGCGACTCCACGCAGCAAAGGTGACCAGAGATTCAGGCCTGAGGCTGGCTTTCCTCAGTCTTCCCTGCCATCTATAGGGTTCAGTTTGCTGGTCAAGTCTCTGGAAGTTTGGGTGACAGTGATGTGTGTGGTGTTGGAGGCGACAGGAGTAGAGGGTGCAGGCTCACCTGTCCAAGAGAAGATGGTTCGAATCTATTTCTACTTCTGGTCAATTAATTAACCAACCTTTCCCTGCTTCTAATTTCAAAACACGTCATAGGCTTAGTGAAGGGCCTGTCTGTCTGAAACAGACCCATGCAGCCTCTCTCCAGACACGGTAACCATAAGCCTAAAAGAAGGATGCAGGTGCTTGACTGGCGACCCAGGTCAGGGTGGAATCTGGCCCCAGAGGGTAGAGAGGAGGCTCCTTCTCCAAGCCAGGCCTACTGAGCTGTGTGGAGACAGGCAGCAGGCTATGTGCCTTCCTGCCTTTCCAGAGAGTGTCTTATAATGGGGCAAAAAAAAATACAAATAAAAATAAAAGCAATATGAAAGCATTGGGCAGCTAGCCGTGTTCTGACTCTGGCGGAAGTTGTCTCTGTGAGGGTGGATTTGGGGCAGACTCTCTGCTTCTTTAGGGCCCAGGCAGTCGCAAGTTGGGAGGAGAGAAACTGTTCCCTACTTTTTTTTTAAAAAAAGAGGTTGTCCTTTCTCCTTTCTCTTTGTGCTTTTTGGGTCCCTTGTCAAGATAGTTGATGGCATGTGCCTGGGTTTGTCTTGTGGTCTATTCCATTGGGCAAATGTATCTGTTTTTATGATTGTACCATAAGGTTTTTATAGGACTCAAGGTGGAATCCAGAGCTACACACATGCCAAACGTGACCTTTGCCACTGGGCTATGGCCTTAGCTTTGTGGTCTTCGTTAAGGGAGGGTGCCTCCAGCTCCGGTTCGCTTGCTTTCTCAGAAGCGCTTTGGTTAGTGGGGCCTTTGTGGTCCCAGAATCTCAGAATATCTTTTCTATTTCTGAGAAGGGCTCTTTGCAACTTGGAATTTGCCTTGGGCAGTGTGGACATTTGAACAATGCTAACCCTTCCAATCCCAAGCACAGACAGGGCAGCTCTCCGTTTATTGTCGCCTTCAGCTGCTTGTTAGATGTCCATATCTTTCATCTCTCTGGCTAAATTTAACTTTTATTTTTTGATTTTTAAAATTAAAAATTTAATATAAAAATTGTATTTTAATGTAGATTTTAATATATCGTAATTAAATATAGTTTGTAATCAAATTAGTATTTTTAGTTGTTTCAAAGTCTATTTATAATGATGCTGCTGCTGCGGATGCTGATGTGCGTGTTTGCCATGTGTGTGCGCTCGCCCGCCACGGTGTGCCTGTGGAGGTCAGAGGCCAACAGACAGCTTGCAGAAGCTGGCTTCTTTCTTTCTCCTGTGAGTCCAGGGCATTGTACTCGGGTGGTCAGGCTTGGCAGCAAGTAGCTTTACTTACGGAGCCCTTTCTCTGGCCTACACTTCATATTTTAATACTCTCATCATAAATGGGATTGTTTTATAGCGTTTTTAAGTAGTCGCTATTTGTCTACACAGCACAACTGATTTAAGTTATGTTCATTTGTGTCCCGCAGCTTCCGGATTTTATGTATTGGTCCTAACAGTTGCGTGTGCAAAGTCTTCCAAGCTTAGTTCAAACTGGGTCACAGCATTTCATTTTGCACACAGAGATCAAGTCAAAGCTGAATAGAAGGTCTCCGGATAAGACCCAAAGCATACACCTTCCAGAAAGAAATGTGGGAGTGAGATTGGCATTGAGTGTGGACTGTGGTTTTTAAAATTTAAATATTGAACTAAAAATTCAGCTGAAAAGTAAAAGCAAGTGAATGGAGCTGCAGTAAACAGACTGCACGGTGAAGGCCAATAGGGTGGAAGGGGCTGCCACAGACAGAGAAGTATCTGTGAGCCGGGTACTTGGTAGAACTCAGCAATATCAAAACAAAGGATTGATAGGGGGAAAAGAAAACAAAGGAAATCTAGACTGTAAAATGGGCGAATGGCTGAAATAGAGAATTCTCTAGGAAGGGTGTGAGGATGCTGTCAGCTCTGTGAAAAACTGTGCCCATCACAAGTCGTCAAGAAATGTAAGGAAAAACCATGGTGGGCTGTCACTGCCCTCCGCTAGCAGAGACAGCAAATATGGATTTGGTGTGTTGTGGACCACTTGACCAAACACAGTGTGAACAGGTCTAACCTGATGCCTAAGCCCATAGTAGGTACACCATGAAAATGTTAACCTTCCTTCCTGCTACTACCTTCTCTTTGTTTAGCTTCACTGTTTTTGTGGACTTTAATGTTTATCACATCACAGCTAGTTTTCACCAGGGTTGAGCACTGGCCTATGTTTTATTCAATATTTTCCCTCAGTTTAAGACCGAGATATGACTTATTTTTAGAGGAAATCATTATATCACGATTACAAATGTCAAGTTGAGATTCCATGCCACAAGTCTAAAGATCTTCTGATTTTATTTTCTGTGTATGAGTGTTTGCCTGTATGTTTGTAAGAGCAGCACATGCATGCAGTGCCCAGAGAGGCCAGAAGAGGGCATCAGATCCCTGGAACTGGAGCTCCAGGTTGCTGTGTGGGTTCTTCACTGCTCAGGCATCACTTTGGCCCCTAAAGCTCTAAAGTTTAGAAGGTCTAAAGTTCCCCACAGAAATATGATGCGTACTCCTGCTCATGAAGAGACCGGGGAAGGTGAGGGAGATGACGTCCCACTAGCAAACACCAGAGACTTCCTGTTGGACATGACCAATGGTAAGAGAGATGTGTGAACCAGTTTTAATGTGTTTGTAAGTCACACAAGACCGCTCCTTGGTCCCTCTGGAGGGAAATGCCCTCACATGAAGGGAAACTCTTAAATCTGGGACCTCCTTACTGACAAGCCCAGAACAACGGGCTGTGAATGTGACCACTGGTGGCTGCCACTCTTCAGGTTGTTATAATAGTCTGTGAGTAGCACCAGTGAGCTGAGGTCACTGAACAAGTGACTGTGACCTTTTGGCAACTGTGTCTCCCTCTAGCCGGACTGTGCAATGTTCCTGTTTGGACAAGGCTAGGCTCCACTCCAAAGTGCTCCTGTGTACTAAAGAGGAAGCCAAGGCTGGGGGTCAAGGTGTTTTCAAGTGTGCAGGCTGGTGGGATATGACTTAACTTCCTTTTCCCCAAGGCTGTAGTTAGGAGCTGCGGTAATGCTCACCAAGAGCATGCACTTCTCCCATCTGGAACAGAATTCCTTCACCTTTCCGTGTCTTCTTGATCGCTCTCTGAGGGAGAAAGTCTGTCAGGTAAAGGGCTCAGAAGATCTATGGGACTTCGGGAACAGAAACAAGGAAAGAGTGTCACCCCGGGCTGCAGGGGACCCTGACTGTGTCCCAGTTCCCCAACAGCCTGGGCTTCTGCCTGTTGGTTCCACGAATCCCATCTTCAGACGTGCATCCTGGGGGGGGGGGCACAGGAGCAGTCAGGACCATGTGACCACACTGGAGCAGCAGTGAGGGGCTGTAAGTGTTCTGCCCAGTTCCTTCCGGGCACAGCTGGGTGGTGCAAGCCAGATGGCCAAGATGAGCAGGCTGCACTGGGGAAGGGTGACATGGCACAGGCAGGGATGGAGACGGGCCAGGGAGGCGGAAAGAGCGAAGCCCGAGCAAATACAGGGTGGTGAGGGTGGGGGGAGCCTGAAATCCCTCAGTCCCATTGGGCAGCTGGGAGACCAGCAAGGCTGCCTGCAGGAGCCCCATCCCATAGCCTGTTTTCCACAGAAGGGATTTTGTAGTTCATGGTGGAGACTGGGTTAGAATGGGAAGGGGTCAGTCTGGGACCAGACCAGGGCTTGCAGTTCACCTGGAGTGAAGGGTGTTCTGAGAGAGGGATTCCAAAGGGAGAATCAGATGCACAGGGGTGTCACAGATTTGTGGCTCAGGTGCCTAAGTGGACATGGTGCCACCCACTGAGGTCAGGGGCAGGGTGCGCACCTGAGTGGATAGGAGCAATTAAGGGAAGCTCTGTATTATCTGAAGTGATGTCAGGTGTAAACACATGCTTCCTAGTTCATGTAAACACAGGAAGCTCTGTGTTAGAGGATGCTGTGGCATTTTCACCCCTTACATACGGATCCTCATGGATGCCCAAGACATTACCAGACTCCATGCACATGTTTGCGTGTACACATAACTGTGGTCCAGATTAATTTGTAAATCAGGCGTAGTAAGAGTAACAGCACCCAATAATAGAAGCAAACAATTGCAGAGTGTGCTAACCAAAGTTATTACAACTTATTGTGTCTGAAGTTTCCATTTAATACTTTTAAACTCCAGTTGGCCATTGGTAAACAAAACCTTTGGAAGCAAAATCAGAGTTGGGTTGGGGGGTGGTTGGGGTAAACTGCCAACTTGTTGGCAGCCTGCGAACTATCAGTCCCAAAAGCTGCGATCACAGAAACAGTGCTGCGGATCAGGAGTCAGATAACCGCTTTGATTTCCTTCTCAGACATTTCCCTACGTCTGTCTCCACATCCGTGCAACTGTCCGGTCAAACCTTTGGAACGTATCACCTTAAAAGACCTTCGCTTCCACTCACACAAGAGCCAAGAATGCCATCAGAGGCCGTCCAAGGCAAGGACTTCCCAGTTTTGATGGGACTTCTGACCGAGCTTGTGAGCAAGGTGTCTGAAAGGTGCCTTCATGTATGACTTTGTTCTGCTACCATAAAAACTTCATGAAACCATTTCCAGTTGATCCATGGTATTTAGGATGGCCTGAATCTCTTTCTGGGCCAAGGTCACTTATATCTGGCTCCAGAATAAGGTATCTCTTATTCCCTTGGAGCTGTGCCGTGCATTACTGATACACAACTAAGATTCATGCAGAAGACGCTGACGGCTGTGTGCATTCTGGCGAACAGAAGCGACAGCAAATGTGTGTGCCTTGTTACTTTCCCTGACGCTCAATCCACAGGGGACACTGATGGCACACCAAAGAGAAGAATCCTTCCAAGACCAGCCCGGTGAACCAACGAGTGTGTTAGGGTCTCTTACGGGAGCGTAGATGACTCACGCAGCTGGATTTCTGAAATGTCCAGGCCAGTGTGGGCAACGACCCACAATGCTGCACCACTGGAAACCAGTCAGCCTTGGGCCTCTCGTGTACCCTATGTTCGTTCCCAAGACCATATACAGGTGGGGTAGAGGAACTGGGGCCTGGAGCTCTGGTCCGCGCCTTCTAGAGGGAGTATTCACAGCCTCTTGCTGTTACCACAGATCAGCTGTTACTGCCAGTCACTCGCGACTGGGGGTGATGGTGTCCTGTGGGCCACCACACAGTACAGCCGCAGTTCTCTTGGCCTTTATGGATGGCAGCTTAGAGATGTAAGTCTGTCTAATCTTCCCCATGGCGTTGCAGGCTCAGCAGGATGCTGTCACTCTCATTTTACAAGGAAACAGAGCACAGAGAGGTTAAGTAACTTCTTAAGGTCACTCAGCTCCTAAGGGTCAGAGCCAGGATTTGAACCTATGAAATTATAGCCAGAGCTTTAAAAAAGATACTTAAGATATTGTATGTGCTCAGAGGGTACAAAGTGAGAAGAAATGATGAAAACTCAATTTAGACAAAAGGTAACTTTAGGGTAGACCTAAGAGAACGTTGGGAGGAAGTACACAATAAGCCTAGTCTGGGTCATGATGCTAATGTTTGTTCGAGGCAGGTGTCAGGGTGTCCTTGAACCTGTGATCTGCCTGCCTGGCCTCCTCAGTGCTGATACTGCAGGATGTCCATAGGATGGGCTGGCTCTGCTGTGTGTTGTTTTGTGATAGTCTAGAGATCTCAGAGCCCCTTTGTGCTATACGCTACACATGTGGGAGGCCACCCTCCTGTCAAGGTCTTTAAACTCATGGCTGAAGCGAAGCAAGTCCCATGCTGAGACTCCAAAGACCATCTGACTTGGCAATTTCAGCTTTGTGATTCTCCTGGATTAGGTGTGTTAGGAGACCCACCACTCTCCACTGAGAAGCAAACCAAAAAACCTAAGAATCTTGAGCCAATTAGGAGTTCCAGGCAGCAGAGGCTAGACCACTGTGGTTTAAACAAGAAAGGTTTTAGGGTTTATTATTATTATTATTATAAGACGTTTTAGAAAGAGGGAGTTACTAGCATGAATTCAATCGCTAAAGGATGCTGGGATAACTGTGTAATTCCGCCTCATGGTGCCAAGGTGGCTGCTATATCTCCTGCTTTGAGATCCACCTTTAGACACAAGGCTTAAAGAGCACTCTACACCTCTTCAGCTAAGCCCATTTCCTTTAGCGAACTTTCCAGAAAACCCATTCAACACTTGTCACTGTTATGTTATACACACTGGTATGTTGTGTACTGCTCCAACCAACCAATGGAAAATTGGAACTTTTTTTTTTTTAATTGACAGATTGCCACTTGCTAAAATGCAGATATCTTCCAACTGAGGAGGAGAGGAGAGACAGTTTTGAAGTTGGTTTTGAATATTTATCAGCAGTCTCTGCCATGGGCCTCCGTGACACCCTCCCTCCCTCTCTCTCCTCGCCTCGCCTTTCCTTAGGCCCTCTCCCAGTGACACAGAATAAAATAGCCATTCAGACTTCACTTTATTTTCTCTTTCTGCTTGTTCTCATCAAATGCCCCTTTCACGTGGAGCCCGAGGAAGCTCATTCTAGAATGTTCAGGGAAAGAAAAGTCTTGGGAAATCCCTGTCGCAGAATGTACCTCCCACAGCACAATGGAAACAGGGGGCTTTTCTGAAGGAGTGAATGGCTGACTGGATGAATAAATAAACAAATACACAGGGCCCTGCCTCCTCCCCACTCCCACGCCCCATTGTTAGAAGCTGCCTTCCGGCTTTGTCACCATGGAAGGTTCTTGGTCTGGTGCTTTTAAGAAAGACTGCTCGTGGGCTGTTTCCATGTATTCTGTGTGGTTCTGTCTGTTGTAAAGAACATACCGCATGAGCTTTGGTTTTTGTACTTGTTTACTTATTTCTTCTGGGGTTCCCTGTGACCACAGCCATTGTGTCAGGAGAACACCACTTGTAAATCCCTGAAGAGTTCCGACTGAACTTTCCGTGTAACTGTTTATTATTTTTCTTCCTAGAAGTCAGATGCACTAAATTTTAGGGAAATTTTAGACAGAGAATGCAATAATGCTGTCCGCCTTGACCTGTGCTGGAAACACAAAAGGAAAAGTTTCCTTTTTCTTTTTTTCTCTCCATAAGAAACCTGAGTTTTGAACTGAGCATTCTGGAGCACACCTGACCCTGTGCTTGGGAGGTAGGGTTCAAGTCAGGAGAATCAGGACTTCAAGGGCCGTCTCCCTTTCTATTGGGAGTTCAAGATCAGCCTGGCGTACATGAGAACCTGTCTTAAAAAGCAAACAAAAATCATAGTTTTGAGTCAGATGTGCTGTAGAAGGGCACAATGGAAGTCATGTCCTTTTGTTAAAGCAATGGCTATTTTGTTCGTTTGACCTAGGAAGGAATCTCTTCCCTTGCTCTCCTAACTTCCGAAGTTTACCCACATACCTTGGTTTGTGGGAACTTCCTCCACCTTTAAAGTGAATAGCACCGATTCTGTCGCACCCTTCTTGCACACCCTGCTCTGGCTGGAGATGCATTGATGCTGGTGACCCACGTTGTTCCTCTCCATGCCCCCTTTCCATATGAGATGAAGAGTTCACAGGGCTCTGAGGATTCAGGGACACTTTCTATTCTAGGGAGTTTGATTGTGAGTCTTAGCCCCGCACCCCTGAGATTTTTGCTGTTTCTGATCCTCCCTACCCATGCCCAGGACTTCTTAGCGGATGAAATGACTATTGCTTCTTGGTCAAGCAGAAATGAGAACCAAGAGCCTGAGGTTTCTCTTGCTGCTCTTTGAAAATAGACCTTTTGAGGTTGATGTGTCTACGTGCTAAGCCTTGGGCCTCGACTGTCTTTACTCATCCCTCCTGGGGCCATTCAACAACTCTGCACCCCATCCCATTTGCCCAAATGCCTCTATGAGGTACAGGCAGCAGCCGCACTTTACAGTTGGAGAAGCTGAGGACCAGATAGGCAGGTAGTCCAATGATGAGCACCTGCCTGTGCTCTGCAGGTTGCCTGTGCATGGCAAGGGAAGGCTGTGAGAGCCATGTGAACTGTCACCAGGATCTGCCCAAGACCGTGGGTGCTGGGGGCAGTGTGCATTGCAGCTCTAGAGTGCCCTGGAGGATGGGACCCTTCCTCACTCACAAGGTTTGGCTTACTGGGTCGTGTCCCAGCGATGATCAATTGCTGTGGAGATGACAGTGGCCAGGGGTGTGGATGGCTCGAAACTGGTTACAGATAGAGTCCTGAATGTTGTGCAGTGAACTCAGAGGAAAAGCCACATGGCTCCCATCGTCACACGTGTGCACAGGTGTCCTGTCACTCCCGTTTCTCTCTGACTCCCCCTCTTCTGTAGCAGGAGCCCAGAGATGAGGGCGCTGGGCTCTGAGAGAATGACGACGGCCTTTTATGCACTTAACTGAGTGACTCTTTGTGAGTGATGATCCTTTTATGTGTGGCAAGTGGCCTCAGGTGGCTCTTGAAATTTTGAAGTCGCTGAAGGACGCTGCAGTGCAACTGAGTGGCCCATGACATTGTGAGATGGGGGTAAATAAAATTCAGTGGCAAACACATACTAATAAATCAAAACAATGCAATCCCTGGCTTTGAATTGGGAATGCTTGAACTCCATCTGGTGTGGCAAACCCCAGGTGCCGAGCTCTGCTCAGATGTCATGAGTCACTCAAGGGCGTACCTTTAAAAATTGTTATTTTGTGAGCTTCAAATTAAAAAAAAAAATCTCACAGAAATGAGTTTTGAGACACAAAGCCCATTTCATGTGTGGTTTCTTGGTCTGACGACCAAAAGGCCCATCTTCTTCCTATTAAGAGATTTCTTTATTCTTCTTTGGTTTGAAGAAGATGAACCAAATTGATTTTTGTATTTGTTGGTAGAGTTTGGAAGTGGTGTGTCACATGCTAGTAGATGGCAATGAACTCTGCTTCTCAGTCATATCTCTCTGTCATGTGTCATCATGGAAATGACGTCAGTCTGTAGTCTAAGATCAGCTCAAGAAATGAGACCTTGGAAGACAGTGAAACCATTTTGTCCTGCACTGTATAAGACATAGAGCCACAAAGCCGTTAGGGAGGAGAGACCAGAAGCAAGTCTTTTTATGTCTGAACACTGAATTCAAAAGTAAGACTCAGGAGGCAAAGGCAGGAGCATCCCTGTGAGTTTGAGGCCAGCCTGATCTATATAGTTCTAGACTAGCTAGGGCTGCACAGTGAGACTCTGCCCCAAATGTAAACAAACGAATGAATGAATGAACCCAAGACCCAATTCTTTAAGATAATCGGCAAGACTCTGAAGTTCTAGTTCCCAGCAGATCTGCAGCTGAGCTGGTGTTCCCACGGCTTCACTGTTCCGTTCTCCAGCATCAACCTTCCCTGGAAACTTCAGCGTTACTTTCTCTTCTACCACAGGTCCATGCATACAGTGGTACTTCTTTCTCACTTAGAACCAGGCCTGTGTCCTGGTTTGTTCTGACTGTCAACTTGATAGCATCCAGAATCACAAAAAGCAGCTCTGGGCATGCGTGTGATTTCTTTTTAATCTTTGTGTATGTGTATGTGATGTGTATGTGTGGTGGGGGTATCTATATATGAGTGTAGGCACAGGGCTTCACTTGGTCGCAGCCTCTCTCCGCCTCGTACCACAGAGACACATGCTGGAAGTCTTTCATTCCCCAGCACCAATGCCACATTTCCAGGGACCCTTGGTAGTAGACTCTCTCTCTGTATGTCCCCACGGTGACTCGGTTCACTCTAAAGGAGCAAACCAGTACTGCACATCTGTCAGCCCCGCATTCACGGGAGCTATTTGGACGCGAAATCAAGAAAAACAAAACTGATTAGGGAAAGATCTGCTTTCAGAAAACCTATTTCTGTCACAGGGGGATGGAGAAATAAAATAATGTTTCAATAATTTATGCATGCAGAAAAAACCCCCACTGGAAACGCGACGTGAGGAGAGCGCTCGGAGAACAACCGAGGCTGGCGGCCGCCTTAATCAGCGCTGAGGATAGTTCCGAAATAAATTGGAAAAACCAGTCTTGCTTTCAGATTTTGAGCCATGATAGGATGGGGATTCTTTCTCTTGGAGAATGTTTGTTCTGGCTGGGTCCCCCCGAGGACACTGTTAGTTGTTGGTCGGCACTGGATCCCCTCTCTGGTTAGTCGTTGTCGTGTGTGTCTCCCCCCCCCCCCCCAGTCTCCAACCTGCCTGGTGTGATGTTACTTCACAAGATAACTCAGTCCCATGCATGTGGGTTTGTCTCCTTCAACTTGCTCTCGCTTCCTGGGTCAGTACTGGGAGATGGACCTGAAACCTCAGTGGAGACACGGAGGCTTCACAGTTCGGTTCTGCAGACTCTTTCCTGCGTAAGCCAAGGGCGCTGAAAACCACTTCAGGTCCCTTTCAGAAGGTGGGACCTCCAAAGTGACTTTTTCAGCACACCGCAGTCTCCAGGTAGCCTGGTTGGTCCTTTTTTGGGGGTGTCACTTGCTCTCCCTTATTCCCCCACTCATCCCATCTAGGAACATTTTCTGGCATCCAGGGAGACTACTGACTTCTTTGAGAAGAGGCCGAGGGAGAAGAGGGAATGGTGTGACGTAACCAGGGTCAATGGATCCCGTAATGGCTACAACACTCCCTCCAATACCCAGGGAACATGGTGGAAGAGAGACTCGGGGGTTTTAAAAGCAGACAGGTGGGGAGGAACACCAATGAAGAGCTGTCCGCCGCCTAGGACATGGCTGCTGCTGGCATGAACACACGGCAGCTTTGACTGTCTGCACAAGACCCGCATACACCACAAAGATACCAAAGTAGGAGGAGGCGAGTGAGGGGGGCGAGAATAGCGGGTCCTTAGGGGTAGGGACAGGCTCAGAGGGTACTGCAGATAATAGGATCGCAATACATTGTCTACCCTTCTGAAACTGACAATAAATACGCTGTTAAAGTGCGAGAAACAGAGAGAGAGAGAGAGTCCTACCTTCGTCTCCCTTACCTCCCACCTCCATGGTAAAACAACTGACCAGAAGGGCATCAGGAAGCTCAGCACCCGAGACTGACAGTCTAATGTCCCAGGGGGCAGCTACACACTTCCCAGCCTGCCTCCAAAGAACAAATGCAGGCAAGACCTTCCCTAAGGTGAAGCCTCATTGGCCTGTTGCCAGCGACCCCATTCTGCCACCCCCATCACCATAACAACCAGCATCCACTGCCGGAGAGCCTGAGGGAAGACATTGCCTTTGCCCTGGTTTGGTGGAACTTGTTTTCTTGAGGTCACAAGCGCCTAGCATCCTGCATGAGCGCTGGTGACTTCCAGGTATCGAGGGGGAGGAGCGTCCTCTTGTCATGACCTCCTGAGTCTTCATGGATGCTATCCAGCACAGAGATCCCGTGTGCCCTATGTGGCTGTGCAGCTTCAGAGCCTAAAGAAATGCCCTGCACAGACTGCCCAGTACTGGAGAGAATGAATGCCCGTGCCAACAAAGGGAAGAGTAGTTCAAGACTAGGGAGACTCCCGGGGTTTCTCTGTGTGGTCCTGTTTGGTGGAAGTAGGATGGTCCAAAGAAGAGAGGACAATAAAAGAGATATAGAAGGCAGGTATTGTGTGTATGTGCTATTGCATGTCTATGTGCAGATACTCATGCATTCTGTGCAGGTGTGCATGCATATATGTGTGCCTGTGGAGGCTGGGGATCAAGCTATAGTATCCACTTTGATTTTTGAGACAGAGTCTCTCACAGGCTGGGAGCTCACAGAGGAGGCCAGGCTGGCTCACCAGCCTCAAGGATTCTCCTGTCTCTGCCTTACAGGCAGGCATATGTCACCATGCCTGACTTTTACCTGGGTTCTGTGACTCTGCGTTCTGGTCCTCATGCTGATGCAACTGGCACCTTACAGATGGGACCATCTCAGCAGACCAGAGATGGATCTGGAATCATACTCCTGTCTGTCTCCTCTTTCCCCAAAGCTGTGCTTATTTGGATTCTAGCAAATGCTCTCAGCAAACTGCAGGATTGTACCTTCCAGTGGTCCATGAGCGACCAGCTAGCCTGTGCCATGCCTGCTGTGGCAGGGAGCGCATTGCCTTCCAAAGCAGCTGGGTCTGGCATTAGCTACACCTCTGTGGGAGGCCCAGGAGTCTGACCCAGCCATTTCTGTCACCTGGGCCTGAATCTGACCTGCAAATCCCTTAAGGAGCTCAGGGTACCTTAGTGGGCCCTCAGCTCTCATGGCCTTTTAAGTTTCCAATGACAATCAAGTGCCATTCTTGATTATTTTTTATTGATATTTATTGAGCTCTACATTTCTCTCTGCTCCCCTCCCTGCCTCTCCCCTCCTCCCTTCAACCCTCCCCCAAGGTTCCCATGCTCCCAATTTACTCAGGAGATCTTGTCTTTTTATACTTCTACTTCCCATGTAGATTAGATCTATATAAGTCTCTCTTAGTGTCTGCATTGCTGTCTAAGTTCTCTGGGATTGTGGTTTGTAGGCTGGTTTTCTTTGCTTTATGTTTAAAAACCACCTATGAATGAGTACATGTGATAGTTGTCTTTCTGTGTCTGGGTTACCTCACTCAAAATAATGTTTTCTAGCTCCATCCATTTTCCTGCAAAATTCAAACTGTTGTTATTTTTTCTGCTGTGTAGTACTCCATTGTGTAAATGTACCACCTTTTTCTTGCCCATTCTTCGGTTGAAGGGTATTTAGGTTGTTTCCAGGTTCTGGCTATGACAAACAAAGCTGCTATGAACATAGTTGAGCACATGTCCTTGTGGCACGATTGAACATCTTTTGGATATCTACCCAAAAGTGGTATTACTGGGTCTTGAGGAAGGTTGTTTCCTAATTTTCTGAGAAATCGCCACAGTGACGTCTGACGCCCAAAGGGGTTGTACCAGCTTGCATTCCCACCAGCAATGCGGAAGTGTTCCCTTGTCTCCACAACCTCTCCAGCATAAGATGTCATCAGTGTTTTTGATCTTGTCCATTCTTACAGGTGTAAGATAGAATCTCAGAGTTGTTTTTATTTGCATTTCTCTGATGACTAAGGATGTTGAACATTTCCTTAAGTGTCTTTCAGCCATTTTAGATTCCTCTGTTGAGACTTCTCTGTTTAGGTCTGTACTCCATTTTTTATTGGATTCTTTTGATGACCAATTTCTTGAGTTCTTTGTTTATTTTGGAGATCAGACCTCTGTCTGATGTGGGGTTAGTGAAGATCTTTTCCCATTCTTGTAGGCTGTCATTTTGTCTTGTTGACCGTGTGAAGCTTTTCAGTTTCAGGAGGTCCCATTTATTAATTGTTTCTTTCAGTGTCTGTGCTGCTGGGATTATATTTAGGAAGTGGTCTCTTGTGCCAATGCGTTCAAGTGTACTTCCCACTTTCTCTTCTACCCTTATAGAAGTGTGACTGGCTTTATATTGAGGTCTTTGATCCATTCGGACTTGAGTCTTGTGCATGGTGATAGATAGGGGTCTATTTTCATTTGTCTACATGTTGATACCCAGTTATGCCAGCACCACTTGTTAAATATGCTTTCTTTCTTCCATTTGATATTTTTTGCTTTTTGTTCGAAGATGTGCGGATTGATATCTGGGTCTTCTATTTGGCATTCTTGATCATTTTTGTGTCTCAAAGCAATCCAGTTCTTTTCCTAGTCACATGTGCTCTCTCTGTTGTACATGTGTGCATGTATGTGTGTAGGTACATGCACACATGTGTGAGTGAACATGGGGAGTCTACATGCCAGCTTCTTCAGGTTCTTGTTGTTCCTCTCTATCTCTTCTTCTTCTTCCATTAGTCTTTGTCGCTGTTCTATTGCTGTGAAGAGATGCCATGATCATGGCAATTCTTACAAAAGAAGGCATTTAATTGGGACTTGCTTGCAGTTTCTGAGGTTTAGTCCGTTATCAGCATGGTGGCAGCATGGCAGGCATGGTGCTGGAGAAGCATTTCACAGTTCTCCATCCTGAGAGCTGTATCCTGATCCGCAGGCAGAGAGAGAAAGAAACTGGGCCTGACATGGGATTTTGAAATCTCAAAGCCCACACTAGTGACACACTTCCTCCAACAAGGCCACACCCCCTCTGACAGGACTACCTAACACTTCCCAAATAGTTCCACACCCTAGTGACTGAGAAATTCAAATATATGAGTCTGTGGGAGTGCTGGAGACCCAAACTCAAGTCCTCACACGTGTGCGGCAAGTGCTTTACCGCCTGAGCCAGTCCTCCACTCCCATAATCTTATATATTGTGATCCGGAAGTGTTTCACCTCATGACCACCTCCCATTAGTCCTGAATCTTCCTGTCCTACCAGAGGAACCCTCGGAGTGGCATGGGATACCTCAATGGCCTGGGCAATGGTGGGAGGAGTTGCCTGAGTCTGCTGGGCTTCTACTCTAGGGAAGGACCTTGTCTAGACATCAAAGCCCTGGTGTCAGCACAGCCCCTGTCTGAGCTTGGTCTGCACAGGCCCTCATGGGAGATGTGGTGGAGCTCACTGGAGCAGTAAGGAGCCATCCTGGTTTACTCCCGTTGTTGGGCATTGACTGGCTCAAGTGGGTTCTTTGCAAATGCCTGGGGAATAAACATTTAGCTGTAAAACTGTCTGAGAACGGGCTGCGAACAAGTACTTTTTAAATATCCATGCCCGGTCCTGGAGCACCACGCTCACCCAGCAACAGTCTGAGCAGGGTGCTCACCTCCTATCTCTTACCCCTTTCCCTCTGTCTGTCTGTCTTTTCTCTCTCCTTCGGAGTTCAACTCCCTGCTCCTCTCCCAGCCCCCTCCATCCCCAGGCCCCTTTGTCGACACTTGATCACTTACATCAAGTTGACATTCGCAGAGTTTACTCAGGGGTCTGTAATTGTATTCTTTCCCTGGTTCTGCATTACCAACCATGAAAATGGAATCTTATCATCCCTGACCAATTTTTAATGTACAAAATGATTTGGCTGAGGTTCAAAGGGAGGCACAATTGAAATCAGGTGAATGATACATGGCTTTTTTTGCACTTCCTCCGTGCTTAGATTTGATGTTTTCCCCCCAGTATAGCACAGAAGAAGTAGATTATTTTTGCAAGCTATATAAGTGCATTGTGTGCTGTGTAGGTATGAATCTATATGCATCCGAGGGCACAGACAGGTGCAGGCGCTCCTGGTGGCTTATCTTACCATGCTCACATTTCACATGTGTGCACCTATTTAGACACAAGCAAACAAATATAATTATATTGTTTGCAATTTTATTGATGGCAATCAAATTTGCAATGATCCTTAAAATGTATTCAAAATACCCAAAGAGCTGAAACAGCCCTGCAGCTAGTGCCTGGGATTAATGACTGGAATATTCAAATGAGACCCTGACACCCTTGTGGTAATTAGGAAGGGAACCCCCAGGGTGAAGAGGGACTCTGGCCCTGGCCAGAATTATCTCAGGTTTCAGATATACTCATGTGACCTGTCCTGATGTCCGTTGACCAATGCCATTTTTTGAGGACAGTCAAGACAATAGACCATTCTGGAAAAAAGTATTGGTGATTTAGGAGGGGATGAATGTGATAATAGTCCCCAGGGCTCGTATCTTTTTCTTGCTTTCTGAAATCTGCTGCTGACAGAGTCGGGCTTCTGGCTTAGGAGGGCAGAGGTGTGACTCTCCCTTCCAAGGTCCTGGCTAGGGGCTGTCCTGCATGGGTAGAGGTGCCAGTGCTTAGCAAAAGCCAGGCCTGGAACGGCTTGAGAATCACAGTGTACCTCATCAACTCTTCAGCAGCTTTCTACTTTTTAATCAAGGAAATCGTGGCCTTTGGAATGTCTGTGATCTTGGTCAAGGCTCAAATCTCTATGGAGCTGCTTGAGAGCTTGCCTGGCAGTGGGAATCCCTCATTGGGTCTCACTGAGGAAAGTCTGATTGTGCTTATCTTGGGGACTTTCATAGGCATGATGGTTGTTGGAATCCTTGATGCTGAAGTCCACATGTCACAGGAAACCTTGTCAGATGAGGTGAGTGTGATAAGCTCCAGTCACTAGAGCAAAATGGCCAATGCGGTGAACTTATACAGAGGGAGGGATCAGGGCTCACAGTGTCAGAGGTTCTGGTCCAGGGTCAGCGCCATCGCATTAGTCCCGGGATGAGGTAGAGTTCCATAGGGAAAGACCATGACAGAGAAAGATGGCTCGCCTAATAACCAGCAAAAAAAGGAAGAGAAAGCAGAAGAGGAAGAAGAAACAGAAGAGATGAGATTTCACAACCTCCTTCAAGAGTGTGTCCAATGCCCTAAGATGTCCATCAAGCCCTGCCTCTTCAGGGCACCACTACTTCCTAATAGCACTGCCCTGGGGACCAGATCACAGGACACAGGGGCCCTAGAAGCACATGCAAGATCCACACCACAGCCATGAGTATGAGAGGAAGTACTGGGGTTGTTAAGTCAACCACTGTATGCAGAAGAAGCCAATGATCAGACAAAGCCTACACACAGGGAGGGATGCAACTTCTTCCAGGACTCTGAGATAGCTCAGTCTAGCCAGTAATTTTGCTTAACTACTCAAAGGAAGGGGTAGTGGGCTTGTACTAGTGATGGGAGGAGGGGCTGTTGATGCACTGGCTGCCTCTTCAAGCCTCGGAAGGATCATGATGCTTGGTGTTTTAGCTCTAAATTATTCCAACAACTTATACACTCCCCAGAAGTTCCCTGGCTTCCTGCGATACCTACCCCCACCCCGCAAGAATGTCAGCATTATTATTAATACAGTTCAGTTTGCACTAAGGAAAGGGACTTGGAGACTGGCAGTTTGTACTTAACCATGCTTTCAATGTGCCAGATTCTTAATAAATTTCAGTCTCCTTGAATTCAACCAACCTTGTCTCCATGAAAAGAGGATACGTCAGCCAGGCGGTGATAACACATGCCTTTAATCCCAGCACTCAGGAGGCAGAGGTAGGAGGATCTCTGAGTTAGAGGCCAACCTGATTTACAGGGCCAGTTCCAGGACAAAGAGGAACCCTGGAGAGAAAGAGAGAGAGAGAGAGAGAGAGAGAGAGAGAGAGAGAGAGAGAGAGGAGATAAGTCACATGCGATCGAGTGGAGGTGTTGTGAGAGCCAGGCTGGAATCCAGATACGTAGGCTGAACTTCATTTTCCTTCCACTGGGCTATAAGGTTTTGAGGATCTAGCTCCAATCTCCTTTCCGCTTGAGCCAGGCTCAGGGGGAGGAGCTGGGAGGGAGGAGGGTTGAGAGACAGAATCTCATTGCAGCCACCTTGAAGATGGTTCTGCAAGGGCTGGGTCTGTTGATCTTGGGTTTTGTCTCTGCAGTGGTCTCTCAGCTATGGTCACTCCACTGTAGCTATCCACAGACAGGGCGAGGCCCTCTTCCAGCATGAAGCTTTTCAGGTGGCTCTCTCCATAAAGAGCCAGCTAGCCAGCACTCTACTGGAGCTCAGAATGCCTTGGCCCTTCCGACCTCCCACCTAGCAGCCCGAGGCACGTTGTGCATAGTCACGGGTGGGCTCATGGGTCTTTCGCTGATAGAAAGGAAATCTATCATGTGTCTGCAGAGATGACAGAGCTACAAATGCAGGGCGCTAACTGCTCTTGTGTAAAATGTGGACGAGACACACATCCTTCCAGGAGCACAGCTGTCGTCATCGCTGTCACTCTATCCTGGATGAACAGCTGGCAGTGCTGGCCTGGACAGAGCATCCTTTATCCATGGACTGTCCAAGTACATGGAGATACACACATGTGTGGGGTATATATGGACAAGCATGCTTGTCTGTGTGGAAGTCGGAGGGTATTTCTCAGGCACTGCCGCTTTTTAGGTGGGGTCTCTCATTGGCTTGCAACTCACCAAGTAAGCTAGTCTGATAAACTAGCCCAAGGAGCCTCAGGTCTGTCTCTCCGGTGCTGGGATCAACAGAGCATGCCACCAAATCTGGCTGCCTGGCTTTTTTTTTTTTCACACATTCCAGGAATCAAACTCAGGTCCTCCCCTTTCAAAACAAGTGCTCAATTAGCTAAACTATCCCCTCAGGCCTCATGGGCCTATTTCTCTGCACATTGTACGCACGAGCCCATGTGCACACGTGTGTGTGAGATGTGACTTAGCACCCTGTACATCATAGGACCGTGAGACTGTAGGCTAATGAAAACGATTCTTCTGTGTTTTATTACAGTGTAGAAATTCGTTCTGGTGAATTGCTCTAACTGTGGGAAGAAAAGGGCGAGTTATCATTGCACTGAGCCAAGTAGCAGGTGAGTCCATTCATGCTTACAGATCAGTATACACCATAGGCTTCGATACACACACCTAGGATTTGATGCACACTTAGGACTGGAACTCCTCCACACACAAACCTTTATTGCCCCGAGTGCAAATTCTTCCATTTATTTGCTTTGAACTAAGACCCTCCCTGATTTAACCCACATTCCAGTCACCTTCTTGTCTTCTATTGTGCACACTGGACTCAGCAAGCTCCCTCCTCTCCCTTCCTGTGAGATCCTGTCTCTGTGACATCAGGACATTTTGTCTGTGTTGCTCATTAGTTTAACAAGGGTCAATCCTGGCTCTCCTTTAACGTCTCTCAAAGTTCCCTTCTCCTGTCAGTCAACAGACCTCTTGGTGAGATGCAGATGAGAACTGAGGTGCTAAAGAGATGCCTCTGTGGTTGGGAGGGCACTTGCTGCCCATTCAGAGCACTCGGATTCATTTCCCATCATCTTCACCACCTGCTGCTCACAATGGCTTGTAATCTGAGTTCCAGGGGATCAGATGCCCTCTGCTGGCCCCCTTGGGCACTGCACATACATGATACATATAAACTCACATAGACACACATATACATAAAATAATAAAAATATCATCAAACAGATGTTAATTATTTTCACTTTTACATTCTTGAAGACCTTGTCTCTGTCTTCTATATAGCAAACTCTTCCTGAGAGCTCACTGGCTTTGAAGCTAGCCTGTTTCCAGTTCTGCATGTAGTTGCTAGTAGTTACCAGAGGACAGGTTATTGACCTTCTTAGAGTATTATTTTCTGAACCAGAAGATGGAGGATCCAGACCACACTGTAAGGTGGATGTGGTGGGGGCATTCCTGTAACCTTGGAGATTGAATGAGGAGGATTGCAAGTTCAAGGATAGTGTGGGCTACATTGGGAGTTCCAAGTCAGTCTGAACTGCATAGTAAGACCATCTCAACAAACAAATGAGAGCATGCTGCAAGTTGGGCAGGCACAGTATGAGACAACATATGTCAAGTTTTCACTGATGTGCTTGGTGCACAGTGAGTGTTCCTTACAGCTCATGCAACCTCCTGTTTGAATTAGTGAGGGTCTCAATAGCAGCAGCAGCAACTGATAAGCTCCAGACATAGTCCCTGCATGAAACCCCAGGTGAGATCCAAAGGTATGTCATCTGGGTTTCCATTAGCCAGTCTGCCTTTTTCTGTTTGTCAGCTCTGTGGCTCCCCTGGGCTCTGAGTCAAGGGAAGGGTGAGAAGAGGACTATTTTGCATCACGTGCCTTGCCTGGCATTTGAAACTTCTGTACAAGGTCTTGGGAACCTTGTTACATTCCTGGCAAGGAGAGCTATGCAGGCAGTGCAGCTCAGCAACCTTCAGGAGAAAGAAATGGACTCTGGTGTAGCACAAATAATATAAAAAGCCCAGAGACAGATATTGGGGTTCAACCTGAAGATCAAAAAAGCAAAGCAGCCAACCACTAAAGAGCTCTTACCTCTGCAAAGTCTTCAGACTAAAAGAGAACAAGTTCCTGTCTCAGCCAGCCTTGTATTCCTCTCTAGTGCTGGGATTAAAGGTGTGCACCACCACTGCTCAGCCTCTATGGCTAACTAGTGTGGCTAAGGAGATTAAAGGTGTGTGCCCACCACTGCCTGGCCTGTATGACTGACTAGTGTGGCTTTTTTTGTCTTCTAATCTTCAGGCAAACTTTATTTATTAAAATATTAATAAAATATCACTATATTTCCCCTTTTGTTGTCTAAAATAAAAGAGAAGGCTATAACTAATATAAGAAAGACTATATACAATAAATACAATAACTATATACAATATATATGAAGGAAACAAATACATCAACAATGTCTAGTCCATTTACATTTGACAAATTCAGAGAAAATACTCCATATCTATCCTATCTTGGTGAGTTCAAAGTCTTGTACCTAATTTACTTTCTATCATAACTTGCTTTCTGCATCAGATAAACAAGGAAAACGGTAACTATCTAGTCTTCAATCCCCTCAGAGACCCAAGAAGAAAATAATATTAACTGTGGAATCAGGAAGTGCAAGCAAGTGACTTCCAAAAGAAAGTGAACAATGATAGAAAACAGTTGACTGCCTGGACAGTCACGCAAAGTTCCTCTGCAACATTGGGGCATTTATCTTTGGCCTACAGGTCAAAAGACTTTTCTGTGAAGCAGGATATTCTGAAGGATTTTCCATCTTATCTTGACAATATTTGCAATCACTCTCTTTTGTGTCCTGCTTGTCCAATTAGGACAGCATACTGTCCACAGTTGAGGTAAGGGCATTTTCTTGCCCAGTGGCTTACTTTTACCACAAAGAAGGTAAACTCCATGTAAAGTTTCTTCCATGCCCATTATCTTCTCTGAAGTAGATTGGTACTGCCAGGAGCAGATGTGTCTCATTGTCATAAAAAAGAACCTATGTTATTAAAATATCTTAAATGCCATGTTCTATAGATCTCTGAAGTGTTTGAAGATGACCTATCTAAAATATATCTTTGTTTGACCTTGAAAACACACCTAATATGACTACAAGTTTGATTATAATAGGTGATTAACTACTAACCTGTATTTCCTTATTATCCTAAACAGTTGTTAGTAATAATTTTCAAGAACTAGAAATTTGCATTACATTGTTAAATGAATTGTATAGGTACAATACCTCGAACAAGAGTAGAAAGTATGTACAGTATGTTCTAACAAAATTAATCTCAAATTTGTATCGATATACAAAATTTGCATACAGTATGCAAAAATCTAATCCAGTATAAAATATTTAAAACTAGTAGTTGCTTTTTAAAGCAGAGTCAGTGATCTACCTTTTATCTTATTATATCTATATCCTCCTCCTTTTTTTCTTTTCAGAGTAGATTCAATAATCTACTGTTTTATCTTATAGCTGTATCTACGGAACCTTGAATCTAATTTCCTTTGTTTAGCTTTTCTCCTGACCATTACCAATAACAGTTTGTAACCAATTCCCCTAAACAATGACAAATACCCATATCCTATTGAACAACCCACCCCACCTCTTAGGAATGTGGGCATTGTGTTCTTAAATTTACTTCCTGCTGTCTGGGGGTGATGGCATCTTTAGGGGATCCTGAAAAGGAAAAAAAGTTGTGTTAGTTGTCAAGTCCTGGGAGAAGTAGTTGTATTATTTGTTGTTCCATCTCTGCATAGTGGGAAAGTTCAGGGCTTGTCTCAAGCACTGGCTAGTGTAGCTTGTTAAGTTGGATCATCTCAGTTAGTGACCTTGAAATTGTTCTCAATAGTTTGTAGTCCAAAGTTGATCTTTAGGTGTTTTTCAGCTTAGTGGTGTTGTCATAGTCCTGGGGAATCCTTGCTGGAGCCCCATTTTTTTTTTTGGAGACTTCAAAAATCACTGTTAGGCATGTTCATGATTTACTGCAGAAAACTGATACTCAAACCTGAAATCACATACAGGAAGGTAGATGAAACCTTTTTCTAGAATTTGTTAGTACTCTATATAACCATTAATATCATGTCAGAAAGTTTAAATATGTGTATGTGTGTGTGTTTGTGTGTGTATTAATCTTATAAATCTTATACCTCAAGAAAAGGTGTTAAAGAGTCAATATAAAACCAAAGGATTATGAGATTAGTGGCAATATAATAGTCCTTAAATATTTATTCTTCTTCTGTCCCATATTAGGTGGCTCTTCTGACATGAGACAGAGATTTTGAATTTCACCTTAATAATCATGTTTTGATTTAGAGAAGGAGAGAGCCACACTACAACTCTAAAACTAGCTTTAATCTTTAATTGGACTGGGACTACAAAAAGAGCATTATATGTCTTCAGAGAACAGCAGAAATAAACATTTGAAAAGATTTATGAAATTTTATCCTGTTGGAAATGTGATATACCAATAGGCCAATTTACTCTTTTTCTTGTGACTTTTTTTTTAGGATGATTTGTCCTTTTTCTTCAGATATCTCATTATTCAGCAGCCTTCAGATGCCTTAGCTGAATACCTTTATTATCCTGAAAAGACAGAAACAAAACCCTTCTCCAACCCTGATTCTCTTTTGGCAAGTTATATCTGAGAAAATGCAAAGCATTTGTTAGTTGTATAGGTTAGTTTAGGTTAAACAGCCATGCTGTTTGATAAATTACAATCTCTTCTAATTAAGAGGCATCTCCTGTCAAATCAAATCTTTATCAATTTTGATGGTATCCATAGCTTTTCTTTTCTTGTGGAAACAAAAGCAAAACCCCTTCCCTAACACAACACAGTCTTGATTTCCATTCTGAGATGAGAACATCTTTAAAGTGTATTAGCTGATTTAATTTTATAATTTTTTTGACTATCCAATGTCTCTCTGTAGTTGTTGTTCCTTTCTCATTAGCATTTAGAGAATTGAAAGTTAAAGCATTATGTAGTCTATTTCTGGGGCATTTATCATCCCTTTTTGTTTATTTAGCATATCCTTTAGAGTTTGATTTGATCTTTCTGTAACTGCCTGATCTGTAGGAGTATGTGGTATACCTGTAATATGCTTTATATTATGAGAAGCAAAAAACGGTTTCATTTTCTTAGAGACATATGCTGGAACATTGTCTGTATTTATTTGTACAGGTATATCCATGGTGGCCATAACTTTTAGCAAATGTGTGATTACTGAATTAGCCTTTTCTGAACTCAAAACAACTGTCCATTGAAGACCTGAAGAGGTATCAATGGTGTGGTGTACATATTTTAGTTTTTCAAATTCTACAAAATGGAACACATCCATCTGTTAGATTTCATTCCTTTGAGTACCCTTCAGGTTACTTCCTGCAGGTAGTAGTATTTGGTTGTGTAAAGAAGAAGTAGGACATTTCCTTATAATTTTTGTGGCTTGTTGCTACGTGATGGAAAAGCTTTTTTTATTTTTAAACTTTACTATTGACATGGTATCTTTAAATGAAATTCTGAGGTCTTCAGCACATTTCCAATCAATAATTGATCAATTTCTACATTACCTTGTGCTAGAGGACCTGGTAGACTCATATGGGATCAAATGTGTGTTATATATATATGGGATGATTCCTATTCCTGATTTATTCAGTTACAACTGAATAAATAATAAAGTTAACTATATCATCTGGTATAAATTCAGCAGTTTCAATATGCAAGGCAACTTTTTCTGTATACTGTGAATTGGTAACAATGTTGAGAGGTTTCTAAAATCCATTAGTACCATGAGAATAGCATATAATTCTGACTTTTAGGCAGAATCATAAGTCCTTTGATCCACTTTACTTAAACTTTCTGATTTGTAAATTTTCTTTCCTGATTTATTTGTATCAGCATAGAATGTAGGGTTTCCAGTTATTGGTGTGTCCTGTACAATGTGAGAAGGATCCAGTTAGTTGTCTTTATAAGTTGAATTCTTTCGCCTTTGGGATAGTTGTTGCTAATCTTTCCTAAAAAAATTACTAGAAGCTCTTTGAGGGTTCACGTTCTTCCTATCATTTGTCAATTTCATCATTATTAAAAGGCATGATAGTTTCTGCTGGGTTTATTCTTGCTAATTTATGAAGTCTCAAATTTTCTTTAAGCATTAACTCAGAGAACTTTTTAAAATTTTTTACTTGGTTTATGTGGTAAAAAGATCCATTCTAAGAGAATATCTTCCTTCTGCATTAAAATTCCTGTAGGGGGATGTTTGGAGGGTAATATGACTGGAAGGCAGTTAAGATTTAGATCCACATGAACCATATGTGCTTTCTATAATTTTTCTTCAATCAAAGCCAATTCTCTCTCATTTTCAGCTTATTATTCTCTGGGACTATTTAAGTCCTTGTCACCATCCAAAGTTTTGTTTAAATTAATCAGTTCGGGGCTGGAGAGATGGCTCAGAGGTTAAGAGCACTGCCTGCTCTACCAAAGGTCCTGAGTTCAATTCCCAGCAACCACATGGTGGCTCACAACCATCTGTAATGGGGTCTGGTGCCCTCTTCTGGCATACATGCATATACACAGACAAAATATTGTATACATAATAAATAAATAATAAATTAAAAAAATTAATCAGTTCGTCAGATTTTATCCCAAATAGTATGCCATAAATGGGAAATGTCTCCTAGAAATCTTTGGAAGTCATTAAGAATCTATAATGAATATCTTCTAATTTGTACATTTTGGGATCTAAATTTTTGTAAACCTATTTTACAAAATAAATAATAGCCTAAATAATTAGTAGGATATCCTCTTTATTTTTTTTTCTGGAGCAATCTGTAAACCCCAACAACAGAAATTTCTTCTTCAAACATTCTTTCTAAAGTATTTACATTTGAATCAGATAGTAAAATGTCATCCATGTAATGATAAACTATTGTTTCACGGAATTGCTTACATATCATTTCCAGTGGCAGACTTACAAAATATTAGCACAGGGTAGGGCTATTTAACATTCCCCGTGGGAGAATATCTCTTTCTTGTAGACCAGGTTATCCTCAAACTCACAGAGATCTGCCTGTCTCTGCCTCCTGAGTGCTGGGATTAAAGGCATGCACCACCACCGCCTGGCCCATGGGTATCTCTTAGCAGACTGAGAATTATTGTAAGTAGGCAATGTGAAGGCAATTTTTTTCTGTCTTTTTCTTGTAAAGGTACAATGAAGAAACAATCTTTTAAAGCAATAACTATAAAAAGTCATCCTTTCAGTAATCGAGAAGGCCAAGTAATTCCAGATTGCAGAGCCCATGGGTGGAATCATCTTAATAGCTCTTAGATCTGTTACCATTCTCCATTTTTCAGATTTCTTCTAAACAACGAAAACCGGAGAATTCCAAGGGTGGGTTGACTCTACAATATGCTGAGCGTTTAGTTATTCCTGTACCAGCTGTTCTAAGGCCTGCTTTGTCTCTGTTGTTAAAGGCCGTTGCACACCCCTGCAGGTTTGTGTGTCAACCATTTTAAAGGTAAGGTTGTTGGTGCCTGTAGAAGATCAGCAGCTGTTGTGCCCTGTTCTTGTATGGTTAGTGACTGCTCTTTACAATGTTTTGTAATATTTTCCCCAGAAACATACATTAATTTATGATTTGTTTCTAAGATTGGGGGAATGTTAATCTGAGTATTCCAGTGCTGTAACAAATCACATCCATATGGTTTTAATAGTTCTCTCTGTTCTTTTGGCCCTATACATTCAACCCATCTCATGTTCTGCTTTACCTGAGATAGAGTTCTGTTCACTAAGAACTGGTACATCCTGAAGAGGCCAATTTGGATGCCAAGATTCTGATGAAATTACTGTTACATTTGCGTCTGTGTCTTCCAGACCTTCAATCACAATGCCATTTATTTGTATTTTTAATTTTGGTGTTTGTTCATATATAGAAGTTTGCCAAAATACTTACTTTGTGGTTTCTCCTGAAATTTTCTTCTTTCTTCTATAGTTATTCTATTATCCAGAGAAGTATGATTTCTTACAATAGGCATTAGGCTCTTTAATTGCTCTTGGAAGGAGTTTCCTCTATGATGGCAGGAAACAACCGAACCGGATTTGTCATAGGGACCTGCAAGAGGCCCCTCATAGAGTTTCCCGATGGCAAAGAAATACCATGAATATACCTCATTGACCTACATTAATTAGTTCAATGCCTGTCTTTGCCACAACTTCTGCATAATACAGAAAGGAGGAGCATTCAGAATGGACTATTCTTAGAAAACAACATTCTTTATAGGAATGTTCTGTCTTTAATACCTTTTAAGTTGATCTTGTTTACCACACTTATAACATTTGACATTTTAATTTTTCCTCAAACCTCTGGAAATCATCTCTCCTATCCATACATCATCATGTTCTGAGATTCAATATTAGCTGTATCTTGAATCTATTCCTCCAAAGTTGCTGACTTTGCCTTTAATAATTTAATTATTTTTTGCATAGAGAATTGGCATTTCAAAATGCAAAGACTCAATTATTGTTTGTCTAGCTTCTGAATTTGATATCATTCTATTTACCGCTGAAGTCAATCTTTGTAAGAAATCTGTAAGGGTTTCTGTTGGGTCCTGTATAACTTTAGTAAATGACTCAATTTTCTTTCCTGTTTCTCCAATTCTGTCCCAAACATTCAAAGCTGCTGCATGGCATAAATCCAGGGTGTGGTCATCATATACAGCTTGTTTTTCTAAAATAGCATAATCTCCTTCTCCAAGAATTTGATCTTGGGAGATTTCCATACCTCTAGCTTTACCCTGTTGTTCAATAATCTTAGCCTCTTCTCTGAACCACATACTCCATTGTAATGTGGACCAGGCTCTAAAACATATTTAGCCAATTCTATCCAGTCTTTAGGGATAATACTATTACAAACTGATCACGAGTTTAACATTTGCTTCACAAAAGATGAATGCATGCCATATGAGATTATTGCTTCCTAGAATCTCCTTAAATCTAACATTGCACAGGACTAGTGTGGGCTGTTTTGCCTTCTAATCTTCAGGCAAGCTTTGTTTATTAAAATGCAAGTGAAATGTCTCTGAACTCTGAGGTTTCTATAGCAGGATTTCATGCTTTCTGTGGGTGTCTGGGTTGCATAGTTTGCTCAGCTTCTCACAACCAGTGGGTGGGGACACTGTATTATCAGTAAGGCCTCCTCTTTCAAACTATCTGGTATTCAGCTTACTCAGGTAGTAGGCATAAATCAACTCTTTGCCAAAACACCAAGGTAGCCAGCATTCCCCTCGTGGGATGGTGGGATTTAAATGAGATGATATATGTGAGCCATCTTTGTCAATGCTAAGCCTGGGGTGCATGTCATTCCAAAAGGCCCTAGACACTTAGAATGGAGGTTGGGCAGGTAACTATCAAAATCTCATCATGCCTAAAGCCTGGTGTTGAGAAGTGGGCAGGGTGTACTTACCTGCTTAGTAATGCTGAGGGCAGGCCCTCCATGGGCAGTTGTGGACCCTGGGATCTTGCATTCTCCTTGGCTATATAGAATAGGTGTCAGAAAAATAGAAAAGAAGATTCCCAAGTTGTTAGAGAAAAGCAAAAAAAAAAAAATGAGTAGTTTCAACTAGCTGTTAGTTCAACCAACAGTCAACTTTAAAAAACAAAAGTAAAAACTTCCTTCCTTCCTTCCTTCTCCTCCTCCTTCTCCCCCTCCTTCTCCTCCTTCTCCTCTTCCTCTTCCTCCTTCTTTTGATTTTCCAAGACAGGGTTTCTCTGTGTAGCCTAGGTTGGCTTTGAACTCAGAGATCTTCCTGCTTTTGCCTCCCATGTGTTGGGATTAAAGCCATGTACCACCTCTTCCGTGATCTTTTTTATTTTTTTAAATTCATTTTTGAAAGTATTGCTTTCTCTGTGTGGCCCTGGAACTCACTCTGTAGATAAGGATCTCGAACTCAGAAACCTGACTGCCTCTGCCTACAGAGGGCAGGAATTAGAGGGGTGTGTCACCACACTTGGCTATGTTTGGTGAATTAGAATTTCATCGATTTCCCCCTCCCTATCCTCCCTCCAGCTCCTCCCAGATAGCTTTTCTTGGACCCCTCCCATGCTCCCTCAAGTGTTTAGCCTCTTTTTCTTTATTACATTTGTGTGTGTGTGTGTGTGTGTGTGTGTGTGTGTGTGTTTTAATTCTCCTCCCCACAGTCACGTTTTTTTTTTCTTTTCTTGTTGTTACTACTGTTTGCTTGATCGGCCCTTGATTTTGGAAGATGTACAAATATCACTGTTGTTCCTTGAGGATCAGAGTGAAGGCCCAGCAGGGAGACTTTGTTCTCTTGTATGATGTTGTGATGTTGAGAGACCAGTAAGGAAGGCTGTGAGAGGCGTTATATAGTTAATGTATCAAACACCAGATGTGGTACTGACTTAAGAAACTCCTAGCAATACCAGGCCCTGCTTAGTTCTTTGCCTTAGGAAATGGCTTTTCTGTTGCTGGTAAAATACTCTGACCAAAACTACTTAAGAGAGAAGTTTTATTTCAGCTTCTGGTTCCAGGTACAGTCCATCACCATGGGAGTCATGGCAACAGGGGCCTGAAGGAGCTGGCCATACTGCATCTGCAGTCAGGGAGCAGAGGAGTAGACTCTGGTGTTCAGCTCACTTTCTCCTTTTCATACAATCCAGGGCCGCAGCCCAGGGAATGGTGCCACCCACAGTGGGCGGCTCTTCCATCTCAATGAACTTAGTCATCATGTGTCCTTTGATTGAGAGAGTATCCATGTCACTGACTTTTAATTTCTGAGCTCACTTTACCCTTTGACCTTAGATTTATTCTTGCTGTCAATGGGCAGCCTCTCTACCAACAAGAAGGATTTTGGGGAATGTCTCAAAAACTACAGCTTTATTCCTTCTGTGGAAACCTGAGGTGGCTCACGCAGGAAACTCATGGCTCTCGAACCCTCTCTCCTTGAACCCTGTTTAATAGTAGATAGCAAATAAACATTGCCCGGCCCTTGTGCCCAGAGGCTACTGGACTCATTAAAAGGAGTAGTGGTCAGCTTTCTTCCCATCCACACGGGTCTTCCTGCCCATGGTATAGGACGCTGCCTCAGAGGAGCATTAATTTTTATCATTCCTTAGTAATTAACATTGTATTTCTGCTGATAAACCCCATCAATATGGTGACTTGATTAGCAAAACATAAAACTACTCATTAACTCCAATTATGCTGTGCAGGTATAATCTCATTTTGGTTGGTTGGAGGACGGCTGTTGTGTCCTCGCCCCTGTGCTCCCTTTTAAGTTCCCCAGTTAAGTGTGCAGGGTTTATGAGACTGGCAGAGATGCAGGCAGATTCAGAAGGCCATTGTCACCCCCTTACAGAGGAGGTCTGGTGTCTAGGTGCTAAGAGTGAAGGGACATTTGTGTGTGCTAACCGTCAGAAATACCCCGATTCTGTCCCTTGTGATCCTGGAGGCAGGCCTATAGGTGGTAGGACCTCAAAGGAATGAAGAGACTCAAAAGGCACCCTGAGTAGGAATAGATTTTTGAATATCATGAAATAGAAGGTGGTATACCTTCTCCTCCTCCTTTCCTTCTCTTTCTTCATTTCCTCTTCCACCTTCTTCCCTCTCTCCTTTCTTCCCTTTGACAGGGTTTCATGCAGCTAAGTCTCTCCCTGACTTTGCTATTTAGCTGAGGATGCCTTTGAAGTTTTGATCCTCCAGCCTCCTTCTACCAAGTGCTGTGATTACAGGTGTGCAGCACTGTCGTGGGCCCCTGGTCCTTAGCACAAATGATGCTATGCTAGAGGCACCATGTTGAACTTGGAACCCAGCATGTGGTTCCAGCACCTGCCAAAACAGGAGCAAATTGTCCTGATCCATTGTCCCAGGATTCAGGAAAGTCTCTAAATGTGCTAACTTTGCTTTTCAGTTTCGATAGTTCTGCTTCTTGCTAATGTTCTTGCTTGATTTGGGTAAGCTCCCTGTACAGCCACTGACCACCTATACAAACTTTCTATTTGGCTTTGAGAGCATTTGTGTGTGTGTGTTTTCTGGTGGACTATGATGGCTGTTCTTGGTTGGCAACTTGACTACATCTGGAATTAACTAAAACCCTGGCCACACCTGTGAAGGATTTTTTTCTTAATGAAATCATTTGAAGTGGGAGGATCTACTTGTAATCTGGATCTTTGGGGTAGGAAGGTCCACATTTAATCTGGACCATACCTTCTGCTGTCTGCCTTTAAAAAGGACGCAGAAGAAGGATGCTTGCTCTTTGCTGGTTGCCCTCATTCTCACTGACAACTGCATTCCTTCACTGGCATTAGAGCATGCTTATTTGGGAGTCCAGTGTACACTGAAGAATAGCTGAGATATCCAGCCTTGTGGATTGACCAACTAGTGCATTATTGGACCTTCTGTTGATGGAATAACATTGTTGGACCATAGCCAATAAGTCACTCTAATAAATTCCATGTATATATATATATTATAATAAATATATAAATACATATACATATATATATTTATCACTCTATAAGTTCTGTCACTCTAGAGAACCCTGACTAATACAGATTTTGATACAGAAGAAGTTCTATAGCAACAGATGTAGAAGCATGAATTTTAAGTATCCAGAATAGGGTTTCCAATTTGCCAACACCTACAGTTACTGAAGTATCTCCAGTTACTGAAGCCTCTCCTGGAAGTTCAGAGTTTACTGAAAGCCCATGGTGTGAACTATTTTACAAACTTAAAAAAGACAAATGCACTTGACTCTCTTGATTTACCAATTGGGAGAAACCTCGGATTTGGTGACTCTGTATCTAAAACTTTTGACCATTTGTGAGAAAATAAGGAAAATGATGGTGCTGGTTGGTTGCTCCTGGCATCTCTTGATAAACTGACAAAGGAAAAGAGTGAGCTCTGTGATAAAACTGACCAACTTCTAGTATCTCACACCATGGTGAAGGACAATCAGGAACTCAGTGATAAAACTGACCAGCTCCAGATGTGCAGAAACAGTCTAATGGTTTCTAAGTGGGTTTTGGAAGAGAACCTTCTCTTCAGAAGCCACAGAGCTCAGGTTGTGGAAAATCAAACTGAAGCCCTTGCCACACCACCACAAGTGGTTTATGGAGTGCTGGGGATCGAAACCAATCATGCTTTTTAAAACTCAAATTTGCGTTAATCCCTTTGGGAGGAAATGTGTGCCAGTGCTCCTGTAACTCACACAAGGAACCTGATGGAGTGCGTGATGAAGTCCTTCTCTCCGCTGCGCTAGACCTGTGAAAACATACCTGTCTTGAACGGTGGTCAAATGGGACACAAGAGAAGTGGGGTGTGGTCAGACAGGAGACTGGAATGTCAACATTTGATGGTGGATGTTTCTTTCCCACCTACCAGCTCCCAAATAACCAACTCGAAGACATAATATGAACTATAAATGCTCAGCCAACAGCTCAATAGCTAAGTCTTGCATTTTAAATTAACCCTTATTTCTTATCCACGTGGCTCAGCACCTTTTATCAGTGCAGCATGCCCATCTTGCTTCTCTCTGCATCTGCTGGTGACTCCTCAGACTCCCCCCCCACACACCAGCATTCTCAGTTTGGCTTTCCCACCTAACCTTATTTTGTTCAGATATTGGCCAGTCAACTTCTTTATTAAACCAATCAGAGAGACATATAGTCACAGACGTACAGGAATATTCCACAGACATTCAGTTAGTGTGTGTCTGCCCAGCCTACGAAGGGAGTCAGCGGAGAGAAGGAAATCAGTCACCCACTGGTATTTATGTGACATCTCTAATGGGCCAGGCACTGCTCACTGGGATTTGGGGTGCTTTGGGATTTGATGGATGTGTTCTCATGGATCTCACACCCTAGCAGGGCAGAGGTCACAGTCCCAGTAGAGCCCAGAAGGCTTCTTGTGACACTTGTTTTCCATAAAGCCCATGACCACAGACTATGAAGGCCCCACCTGATCCTTTTCTGCTTTCCCTTCTCACTCATCACACCCTTCTAGCAGGAGCTGTCCTTTGAAGTTTCCAAGTCCAGCCCTGCCTCAGGGCCTTTGCACTGATGTGCTCTCTGCCTGGAGTGCTCTTCCTGTGTGTGTATTGCTTGCTCTTTCTGCCCCTCCATGACTCTACCTACTGTTGTCATTATTCAGAAGTTTGTTCCCCAATGAGCCAAATTAAAATAGCATGTTTCCTCTGTGCTGTGGGAGAATGCTCTTGTACACTGTAAAGATTTGTCACTTGTATTGGTTTAATAAAATGCTGATTGACCAGTACACAGGCAAGAAGTATAGACAGGGTTACCAGACTAGGAGAATTCTGAGAGAAAAGGCAGAGACACAGTCGCAAGCAAGATGCAGAGGAAGTAAAATGAGAATACCTTACTGAGAAAAGGTACCAAGCCACGTAGCTAAACATAGATATGAATTATGGGTTAATTTAAGTTATAAGAGCTAGTTAGCAATAAGCCTGAGCAATAGGCCAAACAGTTTATAATTAATATAAACTTCTGTATGCTTATTTGGGACTGAATGACTGTGGGACTAGGCAGGACAGAAACTTCCATCTATACCTCTGTCTTGGCATCCTTCTGAATTCTTCCTTTGAGGATCTAGGTCCTTTGGAATATTTTATTCTTTAAGATCACTTTCTGATGTTCACCAATGGAACAACAATTCTTGGTTGGCAGCGACTGTGTCAGGATCATCATCGTATCTATGTACCTGATAGAGTGTGGCACCCAGTATGTGCTCAATAAACAGAATTGAGTGAGTTAGTGTTGAGAATAAGGAGGTCATTTTTGGTAATGAAATGAACTGGGCTTGTGTGGAAGTGTCCACCAGTGAAAAAGCTCTAGAGTGAAGCTGCCATATAAAGCCTCTCTTTGGGAAACTGATGGTTGGTCCAAGATCTGAAAGATGGAAGGAAGTCAGTCACACTCATGAGAGAAAGAGCAGGTGGGGCCCTGGCCCCAGAAAGAGTGAGTGTGGGGTTTCCAGGGGCTAGAAATGAGACCAGGGTGGGAGGAGAAGATAGAAGAGGAGGGAGTGGAAGTCAGAGGCTAGTCAGGGGTCCCCACAGCGATTCTCTGCTTCAATATGCATACTGCATCTGCTAGGGCCCTGGGAACTCTGACCTGGATGGGCTGATGGGTTAAAAATAGGAGGAGCTACCAACAGGGGAGCTCTTTCCCATCTGGGGCTCAAAGTCCTACCCTTCCCCAGCAGTACCAATGGGGTCTTCTCCTGTAGTCCTCACATTCAGAGAAGTTCCAGACATTTGATGGTGAGTCATTTTGCCCCTTTCCTGAGGTATAGGCATCTGAATCCATGTTGCAAGAATTAGCCCTTCTCAGATCTTCTCCTTTTGGGTCTTTCTGGAAAATGTCTACCTTCACCATAGGCTCAGCTCACATGACTTCTTTGGGCTAATCTTGATTGGATAGCCAGTCATGCAGGCAAAACTGAGCCTTCCATCCACCACCAGGATTGCTCATTCTAAGGACATCCTTTGTGACTCTGTATGTGGTGTTTTGACTAGTAATGGCCTCATAACCTCATAGATTTCAGTGCTTGATCACTAGGGAATGGTGCTACTTAACAGGGATTAGAAGGCGTGACCTTATTAGAGTAGGTGTGACCTTGTTGGAGTGGGTATGGCCTTATTGGAGGAAGTGTGTCATTGGTGGTGGGCTTTGAGGTTTCAGATGTTCAAGCCAGGCCCAGGGTATTTCTCTTCCTGCTGCCTGCCAATCTGGATGTGAAACTCTCAGCTACCTCTCCAGCACCCTGTCTGCCCATGTGCTGCCTTGATGTTAATGAACTAAGCCTCAGAAACTGTGAGCCATCCCTAATTAAATGTTTTCCTTTATAAGAATTACTATGGTCATGATGTCGTTTCACAGCCATAGAACAGTGACTAAGTCTCTCTCTCTCTCTCTCTCTCTCTCTCTCTCTCTCTCTCTCTCTCTCTTTCTGGGTCTTCTGGGGTCTCCTTTAGTGAAGCGTGGGCTCCTAGGGAACAGAAGCTGTGTTTCTCTGTCTCTTACCTTCAGGGTATGCCACAGAGTCAATGTCCAAGAAGTTACCAATGAAAGAAGGAGTGGACCAGCACATATCATTCAAGGGACTATGGTGGTCTGTCATGATGGCTGGGGGAGGAGAGTTCACATACAGTAGAAATGGAGATTCCCTTGTGGGAGAGGGAGATGAGAATAATCCAGAAAAGCAGAATAAACATGCCATGGTCCTTAGTTTCTAAACATTCTGGCATGGAGCTTCTCTACTGGAATTGGAAGTATAGTTGGCCAGTCTTGCTGCAGTGCCTGCTGGGAGCTATGGGCTGGCCAGTCCTGATGCAGTGCCTGGTGGGAGCTGTGGCTTGATCGTACCACTGGATCTGCCACCCTCCTCTCTTTGGGGAATGGCATCCTAGTCAGTGTGGGATTTCTGGGTCTGCCAACACCAGCTTGCACCCTCATCTGCACGCAGGTCAGGTCTTGATCTTTACATGACGACAGAAGGCCTCTTGTACACCTAGATACAATGCTTGGTTTAGGAACCTGGTTGAAAGCAAAGGCTGTCACTGGCCCATTTCTGATTGGCCTCATCCTTGGAGAGCAGAAGACCAAAGTTGAGGGTTACCTCAACTTGGTTATCTTTTAAGGAAGAAAGAGTAAGACTGGCTTGGGAAGAGAAGCAGAGAAGAGGACAAACACAAACCTAAAAGATGCCAGGATAGTCTTGAGCTGTTGGGTCTGTGCAGGCCTGAGGACTTCCATGTCATGGATCAACTAGATCCCTCCTTCTTGAGTTTATTAGATATTCTGCCCTTGCAATGGAAACAGCTCTAAACAGACACAGAAAGAGGACCGGTTGAAATATCTCAAGAGTTCTTTGGTAGTCTATCATCTGGATTTTTTTCTGTGACCAAATCCTTCAGGTTCCTGGGGCTCCAGAATTCCAGTCCTTCCGTGGTGCTTCTGTAGTGTTTTGCTGAGTGAGCTCTTTGGCTGGGAGGTAGGAAAACCATTGTCCATCTCGCTGCCCCCACTAAGTTCCATCTGGAATGATGGCTGTCTTGGGCATCTGACCTATGAGGAGTGCAGCTGGGAAAGAGACATAAAAAAGAGGAAAAAAGTGAACCAGGAAAAGTGGCTGCCTTTCAAACTAAAGGGTATCTAATCCCAACACTGAGTCTACACTCCCTGAGGATGAGACCATTCAGCAAGAGTATGGGAAGTGCAACATTCTAGAAATACCAGAGGCAGACAAAATAACATTTTAAAAGCACTGGGTTAGAGTTAGAAGATGAAGTAAGGAAGCCCTGTTGTATGTCTTCTCTGGAGAAGTCCCCTCTGTGTTCCCGTTTTCAGCCATATTTGTATCAGGACACAGCTGGGAATCACCTGCCCCATCCACAGGGAAGCTGCAGCTGAATCTTTATCTTTGGTTGTGACAAGACTTTGGGAGTCTGGATGATACTAGAGAGAACAAGATCAAACTGAACATTTCATGAGTAAAGAATGTGGAGGAACTGACTTTGTGAACGTGATAGATCTCCCCTTAGATGGGCTCACATGGGATTTAAGGGAGTGAAATCTGAAGTCTCTTCAGACCTTGATAGCTCATAGAGCCATATTATTACCGTCCATTCATCCATCCATCCATCATCCATTTGTCCATCCATCCATCCATCCATCCATCCATCCATCCATCCATCCATCATCCATTTGTCCATCCATCCATCCATCCATCATTCATTCGTTAGTTCATCCACCCACTTCCGTTTGTCATCCATCCATCCATTCATCCATCCATGCTCCATTTGTCCATCCATCCATCCATCCATCCATCCATTCATCCACCATCATTCATCCACGCTGACAGCTGGAGACAATCATTCCTTGGGGGTAGTCTGAAAAATTCTCCCCCCAGTCTCATCCTTACTGCACCTGATGTGCTTCTAAAATATGAGATCTGCAAAGTGGCATTCTCATAGTCACCTGAAGAAGCATTACAATAGCTTCTCTGACTCATGCAGGAGGAGTTAAATTGAGGAACTAAACCTGACATTTGGGATATCATTTTTGTCTCCCAGGTTGACAAAATTTGATAGCTTTGATCTAGTTGTGGAGTAAGAGCCCATCATTTGTATTATTGATCAGAAAATGATTTGCCTCAATCTTTTTTAGATGCACAAAAATTTTAATTATATACATTTATTAGTTCAGCTACTCTGCTGTTAGATTTTTTTTTCTCAGAAAAATATATTCTTAGAAGTCAAGTGGTGGGCATGTGGCCATTTCTTGGTGCATTGTATACGTAAGACAACCAGAATGAGCCTGGAGTAGGGACTGCTTATATATCCGCTCACCACTGTTTTCACTGACGTCTGAGAATAAGGTGGGTGCAGATCTGACAGGAGAATAGGCACAATTGCTTCTTATTATGTTTAAACTTCCAAAAGCCAAACCACACAGGAAATATTCTAGCTTTCTTCAGTGGAGGAGTGAAATGAACTACCCACGGTTTAGTTATACAACAGAACACTATGAAGCCATTGTAACCAGCACGTTAGGGGTTGAAATCCTGATCCCCATTGTGATGGTATTAGGAGGTGGAGCCTTTGGGAAGCGATTGGGTCATGAGGGTGAAACCCTCAAAAGTGAGATTAGTGCCCTTATAAAGAGGACCCCAAAATTTCTCTTGCCCCTTTCATCATTTGAGGGCGGAGCTAGAGGACGACTTCTGTGAACCAGGAAATGGTTCTTTAGCAGACACCAAATGGTTTGACCACCAGACGTCTTAAACTTGGACTTTCTAGCTTCCAGAACCTTGGTAAGTAAATGCTTGCCTAAACCACCCAATCTATGACATTTTTTTGGTCATGGACCATGAGTTAGCTCTGTGTCAACAAGGACCAGTTGGCATAAATACATTTCTAAAAAGCTCTGGTTGATAGCACCCGACTTACAAAATATTTAACCCAGAGATCCACCACGCATTGCCTATGGATATGGAATCCTGTGATACAAGATGAAAAGTGTATGTAATCACACCAAGCTTCAGGACAATGTGCTCTGCTGGGGAAGACAGAGTGCCGTCTAGAATCTTTATTTATAGATCTGCTATAAGCATTGGATTTCTTTTCTTCCTTCTCCATTCCTTCCCTTCTTTTCTTCCCGTCCCTCCTCCCTCCCTACCTATCTCCTTCCCTTCTTGCCTCCCTCCCTTCTCCCTTCCTTTACCTTCCTCTCTTTCCCCTCTCCTTTTCTTCCCCTTTTCTCCCCTTCTTTTTTCCCTCTCTCCTTCACCATTCTTCCCCTCTCCATCTCTCCCTCCTTCTTCCTTCTTGGCTTGGAAGCAAACAAAAGAAGGCAAGTATATCTTAAATTCGGATAGTACATACATGGATGCTTGTTACATTATTTTCTGTATGTCTGGAGAAGTTTGTAGAAAGCCAAATACAAACACACACACACACACACACACACGCACACGTGTATATGTATATATATGTTTCCCTTTTGAGTAAGCATATGTTTGAGTCAATGTTAGAACTGGGGTAAAACATTTTGTTTTCATGAACCTAGCTTTAAGGAAGATGTGAGAAGCCAGGTTTGCAAAGGAATGGAGAGATGCTTGCACTCCATTTAATCCCTTGCTGGGCTGCTGACTCATTTTACAATATGCACACTGTATTTCCCTTTCTCCTTCCTTCTTTCTCATCCCGCTTCCCTGTATCTGTACCTAACAGGTCCTGTTGCAGCCTTGAAATTTCTCAACAACAAACATATTCCATGCTGTTTGGATGTCGTCACCATGTACCTTTTAACATGAATGTATGACTTGGGATCCATGACTGACAATTCAGCCCTCTGAGTCTTGTGTGTTGAGGACCAAATGATCCCCTTGAGATGATGAATCAAGCACCTCATTTCAGGGGAGGAAACCAAGGCCATGTGGGCAGGAGTCCACAGGCTATCATATGGCTTAGCCTCCCGGGGGCCAGAATGATTCCTGCAAAAGGGCCTCTCCCGGGAGGAACGCTGACTTATCCTCTGGAGAGCAGGCTAGAGTGACGGGTTCCATGACTGTTTGTGGGTGGTGTGTCTGTCTTGGCTCCAGCTGTGAGAACTCCACAGTGTCACATTCAGCCTGTGCGTGTTGACAAGTCCTTGCAGAAGGAGCGTGCACGGAAAGAGTGTGCAGATGGCTACAGCAGCCATCACTAATACCCCAGAGATCAAGGCCAGGGACCAATGGCTTCATCTTTCTGCCATGATGGGCACAGCAGTGTCAGGCCAAACTGCTCAGTGTGAGTGGCTGCTCTCGTTCCTAGGCAAGCCAGCATCACAGGGCAGGGGCTTCAGAGCTTCCACCTGCAGCTTGGGCCCTGGCCTGGCATACTTTCCCAGGCTTGGCAAAACGAGATCAATAAAATCTTGAAAACAACTCCTTAGGAGACAGTGTCAGCAGCTAATGTGGGGAACGCGAGTGGAACCCCGACACACATTGCTCTGGGTATCTCGGGAAAGGGAAGTACCAGAGCTGGGATGCTTAGCTGAACCATCTTTCATTTTAGTAATAGCGGTTACGGACTGCAATAAGAAGTATCAAAGTACATTAACTGTAATAGGCTGATCCTTCCAGGGACAACGAAGCAAGCGAGTCATTTGTGGGGTTAGTTTAGTAATTTGGGCCCTTTTCACATTTCAATTTAGGTCTCTGGGGATGGGACTTACAAAGGAAACAGTTTTAGTCTGTCTGGCTTCTGGCTCACAAGGCTAGGACCAGCCTCGTGGATGGGTGCAGTGTGGGTGGATGGTGTGGGCTGGCTGGAAAATGGGAATTCCATGGAGAGAGATCAAGGCTGTGCCGGAGAACATGGATCTCATGGGTTGTTAGCCATTTGTCTTATTACTGTGTCAGGGGATCCCGACAGAAGCAAGTTAAGGAAGGGAGGGTTTATTGTGGCTTACAGTTTGAGAGTTCGGTCCATCATGGTGGAGGGGGCACGGTGGCGGTGTGTGAGGCAGCTGGCCATGTGGCATCCACAGTCAGAGGACAGAATGAAGAATGTTGGTTGCCCTCTTTATTGCATCTGGGTCCTCCTACGCTAACTAACCTAGTCCAGGAAATTTCTCCCAGGCATGCCCTGAGACTGGTCCCGAGATGATTCTATATCATGTAAATCAATGATCGAATGTGAAAGAGAAGGGAGGAATGGAGTCAGAGCTTCTAGGTAGCTGAGGTAGAGCCGAGGACCTGGGAGTAGAGAAGGTGGCTCATGCCAGGAAGGGGACAGAGTGTGTGCTGCTTACCTCTGTCCCAGTGAGCCTCCAGATGACTTGCTTACTACTGAGACAAAGATCTAAGGAAAACCTTGATTTGGGGTCATGATAACATTTTCTCACATCAGGGTATTTTCCTGAGGATATATGATCTTTGCAGGATTTGGGGCTAGGCCCAGTCATGTATTTGTTACCAGTTGTGTCTAGAGGACCACACCCCCTTCTTCGGGACCCTACTTGAAGACCCTGAGATGAGCCTTAACTTTTTAACTTTGAGGGGTAACACTCAGTAAGCATTGCTGTTGGCTCACCCCTGAGAACCCTCCACCTTAGGTTCCTTGTGACCCTGACCTGTGCCCAGTCTAAGCTCCGCACTGGGGCTCCTCTGTTGCTCATTGGCCATGGAGCCCTTAAGGCCTACAGCAGCCCCAGGAGCATCTCCTTCCAGTAGCACCCCAAGTGCCTTTGTGTTTGCTCTCCTTGTGAATTTACTACTCCTGGTGGGATCCTGGACGTCTGCTCTTAGCCCTGAACGAACATTAAGTGGCTCCAGGGAAGATGAGGAAGAGGAACCCCAGCAGGGCACGAAGCTAAAGGCCAGTGGGATCGGCTGATCAAAGAAGGGCTGTTGCCATAGACAAGGGGGTCAGTGCCAGTGTGGAATAAACGGGCTTACAGCTTGGGCTAGCAGCAGCGTGAGCCCCTACCCCTCTGCAGGGTTGAAAGGGGCGACCGAGAGGTCATGGGCAGAACCAGAAGGGATGGCATAGAGTCCAGGCCGCTGAGAGCAAACTGGAGCTATGGTCACCTGTACGCTGCTATGCTTCCTGCAGAAGCCAGTGGGCAGGGGTGACTTTCTGAATCCCAAGGCTGGGTGAAATTGAATAGTCAGGAGAGCAGAGAACTCAAGACGAGGACCCCACATGGTTGAAGGCAGCTGTGAACCCAAGCCCTCCCACACATGGTGTGCGCCCCTGCAACAGAGCCCTGCCAGATTGGCCATGGCTCATAGTGCACTTCCTCTTCCAGGCAGGAGCTGGGAAGACATCTGTCTTACATTCCCTTTTCCTCCTTCACACCAGTTCCTTCCAAAAGCTTCCTGAGCTGAGCGAGAGCAGTGTGCTCAAGGTCACCCATTCAGCCCATGCAGCCATTGGCTTGACTCTTAAATGCGCCATCACACGGAGTTCCCAGTGGCCCTGAGACCTGCCTAAGAGAAGTCTTCTTTCCCTGACTTATGCCTCTGTTTTCTTCTCCCCTGGTGCCCCAACTCTTAAGCTTGCCTTGCCTCCTATTTTAGCTATGGTTTTGTAGGATGGTAGAAACGTTTGAGGGGCCCGAAGCACCTCCGAATAAGGGGCAGCTTTCTCTGCTCTCCTTTACATCATTCAAAGCAAAAGACAAACACACAAAACATGGGTAAATATGTCAGGAAGTCCCAAATGACCTTGAGAGGTTTGCCTCGATGATTTCAGAATATAAATCAAATATAGGATTATTTCCAGGGAACCGGGGAGATGGCTTAGATGGTAAAGTGCTTGTCATATGATCTGGCTAGTTTGCTGTCAACTTGACACAGGCTAGAATCATTTGGGAAGAGGGAGCCTTAACTGAGAAAATACCCCCACCAGATTGGCCTGTAGGTAAGTCTTTTGGATATTTTCTTGATTGATGCTTGATGTGGGAGGGCCCCACTCGCTGTGGGGGTGCCACCCTTGGATTGGTGGTCCTGGGTGCTATGAGAAGGCAAACTGAGCAAGCAAGGGGGAGCAAGGCAGTAAGCAGCACTCTTTCATGGCCTCTGCTTCAGTTTCTGACTTAGGTTCCTGCCTTGGATCCCTGCCTGCTCTTCCTTTGAGGATGGACTGTGATGTGGGAGTGTTAACCCTTTCCTCCCTTGTGGTGGTTTAAAAGAAAATGGTCCCCAGAGGGAATGGCATTGTTAGGAGGTGTGACTTTGTTGGAGTAGGTGTGGTCTTGTTGGAGGAAGTACATCACAGTGGGACTGGGCTTTAAGGTCTCCTTTGCTTATGCTATGCTCAGTGTGGTAAGCAGTCCACTTCCTGTTACCTGTGAGTTAAGATATAAAACTCCAAGCTCCTTCTCCAGCACCGTGTCTGCCTGCAGGCCACCTACAATGATGTCAGTGGGCTGAACCTCTGAACTGTGAGCCAGCCTCCATTAAATGTTTTCCTCTATAAGAGTTGCTGTCATCATGGTGTCTCCTCGCAGCTACAGGAACCCTAACTAAGACGCCTCCCAAGTTACTTCTGGTCCTAAAGTCTTATTGCAGCAATGGGGACCCTAACTAGGACACCAGAAAGTATGAGGACCTGAGTTTGGTCTCCAGCCCACATGGAAAGCCAGGTCGGACATGTCCTTGTGATAGCAGTGCAGGGAAGGTGAAGAGGGAAGGATCTTTGGGCTTGCTGCCTAGTCCACTCAGTGATCCCCGAGTCCCGGGGAGAGACCCTGTCCCCAGATACCCAAACTGAAAACCAGAAAGATAGACTGCTTCTAAGGAACGCTGCCTAGGTTGACCTCTGGCCTGTACATGTATGTGTATCCATATGCACATGCACCCATACACCTGACATTTCCCCCTCAAATGCTTCCTGAACAATGGTTTCCTCATGTTGTTGGTTCTTCTGGTTGCTGATAACCAAGGGAACACTGGGAGTGTCTATGAGTATCCTAGTTCTGGATCACAGAATCTCCCCTTAAACAAACAAACAAGCAAGCAAACAAACAAACAAAGGGTCACAGTCTGACAGATTCATGGCAATGTACTATGTTCCTGGCATTGTGGAGCCTGTGCTGGCTGAGGGAAAGGAAGCAATCCCTGCATGGGATAAGGCCGAGCTGGTCAGTGGTTTGGGGGCACAATCCGAGGGGCAGAAGAGTTTTCTATGCTTAGGATCTTGGGGAGAGGGCCGGTGTCTCTGATGTCTCTTTGCCTGTGAGCTGCTAGGAGGTAAAGCTGGGAAGACTGTCTCAAGTCTCTGCTCACCCTGAATCTGTCTGCCCGTGCAGGTGAAGATTGCGGCACCCACAGCCTCCAAGGGAAACGGATGAGCTGGGACGAGGTCTGGACAAAGGCATTTTGCATAGTCCCAGCCCAATTTTCCAAGAGTTTCCGGTCAGGAGATATGTAGGTGAGGCAGCTGGGGAGGTGTGAGGGAACACTGTTTCCCCTCCTTGAGGTGACTTTCGTATATCTGAAGTTCAGAGACAAAAAGCAAAAGCAAAGTGCCCAGAGGCAGACTCAGATGGAATTCTCTGACGGGGACAACCTGAGACGTCTTGCTGTCCCTGGATGTGAAGGGAGAGGGACACCAGAAATCTGAAGGTCATTGAGTAGGGTGGCTCCTTCACCTTGAAGATGGTTCTAGATAACACAAAGAAGTAAATTCCGTTGTACCCAGGACCAGCAAGTGGGGCTCATGGTTACACAGTGTCGGATCTCTGCCTCTGAGCAAGGTGGCTGTGTTTGTTTGCACACACATGAGTGTGTGAACCTTGGAGCACTTTGATTGACAGTTTGGCTGCCCTACCTACTGCACTTGGTGGAAGAGAGGATCTTCACAGTTGCTGGATCAAGAGTTTCTGTCAAAGGACTGGGCAGTGTGTGCTCACAATTGCTGATGGAGTGAGTAGCAGCTCTGACTGGAAACAGTGTTCATGCCTTGGTCTCTTGGGGGATTAGCCTATACCACACGACCGTAGCCTTTACAGAATTCACATTCTGACATCTCATTGGACCTCTGATGGCCCTTCCAAACACCTTGTTTTGGCGTTTTGAGTAGTGGGGGACCCTAGTCTTTCTCTAGGTGTTTCTTCTGCTCTTGTTCTCAGTGTGTCTCGACAGTCAGAGTCAGGATAAGCCTTTAAGCCCCTGAGACAGGTGTGATCTTCACTCAGCAAGTCCTACCCACGTCTGACTATCCCCAAATGAATTCTTATGAGGGGTAGTCTGAGGGAGCAGAGGTGAGCCTGGCTGACGTGCAGAGTTGAGTCACTCCATACGGAGGTGTCCTAGTGTCCTCAGTCAGTTCTGATCCTGAACACAAGCAGGCATTGATGCACTGTCCCACGCCTGGGCTACCTACGCTTGGCTGTGAGAAGGGGGCTTCTGGCTAGTAAAGCCTGCTATTTCATTGAGCAACTCTTCTCTGCCCTGTAGGTGGGTGCTTCAGACTAATAGGGATGAAAGGGAACCTGGGGCTCTTGCCCTCAGGAGCCATCAAATTAGCTTGGCAGACAAGGCAGAGGCAGAAAGACCTGGAAGCTGGCTCAGAGGCTCACACCAGCTGGGGGGAAGGGCAGGGATCCAGGACTTAAGGCTCTTCTATCTTGCTTCCATCTTCTGCAAACCTCAAGGGCTCTTTCTGTGCCCAAGACTTCCTGTCTCCTCTGTGTGCTTGTTTGTACATGTGTGGGATGTGTTTGTGTGTGCAGGTGCATATGGAGGTCAGCAGTTGACATAAAGTATCTTTCTCAATTGCTCTACACCTTTTTTTTTTTTCCTTTGAGACAACGTCTCTCATGGAACTTGGAGCTCTTTAATTTGGCTAGCCTAGTGGGCTAGCAAGCCCCGGGATCTATCCATCTTTACCTTCCCACTGGGGTTGCTTGCACACATGCTCATGCCCAGATTTTTACACTAGAGCTTGAGCTCTGAACTTCACCCCCCCCATTCTTGTGCAGCAAGCAACTGAGCTGCCTCCCCAGCCCCAAGAATTCCTTTCTTCTCCGAATGTCTCCTTGGTTCCTTGCTCACCCTCACTGATGGTGTCTTACCCATCTTGACTTTCCAATACCTGGCACACATAACCTTCCTAACATGCTTGGGACACATAAGATAAAAAATACACATGAGGAGTCAGTGTTAAGAGGTCACAGTGTAGAGAGAGGAAGCGAAGAGATTCCTGAATGTGCCTTTAAACCTTTAAATCTACGAAGCAGCTGGAAGACATTTCAGGCCTTGATGCATATGTTACAAAAAGTGAGAAGAATCATGGGAAATGCAAATGCAGACAGTGTTTCATTCTTACCCTGCCCACCTCTGCCTTCTCAACAGAACCAGCTTATTTCCAACTTGACACGGTCCATCTCCAAAGCTGGGTCCAGAGGGTGTGGTATAAAGTGAGGGTGTGTGTTCCTGGGGATGCTGTGGGTCTGTTGGGTTCCATCCGTAATCAACAGATGTTCAAGTCAGTGCTGCTGGGGCTTCTCCTGTCTTTGCGGCTGCTGTGGAATCTGACAGGCAAGTCCTGCCTTTGGCTCTCACCACTAAGTCTGAGGCCAGTGGTGCAGCTGTCCAGAGGGGCCTTGCTATGGAAGACTGCAGATCGCGGGCATCCCCCCCCTCACCATGTCCAGGCCTGAGATCATGAAGGTGGATGCCAGCGACTTGAAATCTGTGTTGGCTTGTCAGCTGACTGGCAAGAGAAAGGATTTCTGAACTGGCAAAACAAAAGTTTCCATTGCTTAAAATAGCCACAAACCTCTGTTGTACCTTGACTAGAACTGAGGACACTTCCCACACATGTGCAGAGCGTGGGGGCTGTCATCAAGTGTGTGTGGTGTGGGCTGCAGAGCCCAGGCTAGTTCCCACTTCAGTGCGGCATTGAACTGCTCTGTCATTGTTCTCATGAGACTCTTGCTTTTTGTTATATATATATATATATAATTTTTATATTTTTATTTTATATTTATTTTATTTTATAATATATTTTATATTATATATATAAAAATATGTACTCACATATGTAATTAAAGTATACACACACACACATTTTGTATATTGAAACCCTAAGTTACCTGGAAAACAAGATGCATGGATAGTGAGGTAGGACTTAAGGGTGCCTGCACCCTTAAGGGTGATGACTTTTGGTGTGCAGTGTGTAGTAGACTATCAGTAGTAGCCTACTGATAATGGCAATAGAGAACCAGGTGTATAATACGTGTCCCACATCCTCTTTCCCCCTAAGTTCAATTTTTAGTGTTATCTTTGGACACATTTGACTGATTTGTGTATTCTGTTTCCTTAGCATATTACAGATTCTCCTTCATTAGAAGTCATTATACCCCAATAAACGCACCAGGGGCTGAAAATATTGTAAGTCCAAACTGACTTGGTCATGTCAAGCTGACAGGATATCCCAAGTTAGCCACACAACCTTCTGGAGGTGGGCACTGCTTCTCCTGCACGATCGTGGGTCTGCTTACTGCCTGTCATCCAGGAAGGGTTGCGTAACACATCAGCATGGGAGAAGAGCCAAATCCAAAGTGCACTCTCTACTGAATGTGCCACCTTTGGACAATCATTAAGTTGAAAAATCATACATCAAATAAAACATGGTTAGCTGAGGTTCCCTGTGCCCTGTAAAGCTTGCTTCTTCCCCTTGCATTCTCCAAGTCTCTACATGGACATGGGTGGAGTAATTGTTCCTGTTAGTGCTAGCAGACTACCCTATGAGGAGGAAGTGATAGCTATTAAAGAAATAATTCTGACTCTGGCAGGATTCAGAATCTCCTCATTTCTCAGTGATAGCAAATCCCAAGATGAACTACCTTGTGTATATGTTTTTCTTTCAGGAGAACTTATTCTGAAGTTCTTTAAAGATTTTAAAAGTATTTGTAGATTGTGTGTCTGTGAGTACATGCCCATATGTGTTAGTGGAGTGTGCAAGGAGGCCAGAAGACAGTGTCAGGTCCTCTGGAGCTGGAGTTACCAGTGATTGTGAGTCACCCAGTGCTAGGAACCACATTCTGGTCTTCTGCAAGACTGACATGTGTTCTTAACTGCTGAGCTGTCCCTTGAGTTTCCCATCCTGGAAAGATTTTTTTTATATTTATTTATTTATTATGTATACAATATTCTGTCTATGTTTATGCCTGCAGGCCAGAAGAGGGCATCAGACCTCATTACGGATGGTTGTGAGCCACCATGTGGTTGCTGGGAATTGAACTCAGGACCTTTGGAAGAGCAGGCAATGCTCTTAACCTCTGAGCCATCTCTCCAGCCCATCCTGGAAAGATTTTATCTCCTCTGTAATTGTAGTGGGGTCACATGCTAATTACCAAGCTCCCTTACTAAACTCCCCATTGACACTAGTCTGTTCCTCATAGGCTGGCCAACCCAGAGTGCTTGTAGCTGCTCAGCGATTGGATGACGGTGACAGCTGTAGAACTCTGGAAATGTACTCGGAATTGTTGAATTGCATTCTTACAAATGGATAAATTTTATGGTATGTAAATTATGCCTCAGTAAAACTGTTAATAAAAAATGGCTATAGAAAAATAATGTCTTTTTCCAAAGCTCACACCTGCAGAAATATTTCAGGGCTGTTTAAGTCTGTACCATCCCATATATTTGGCTCAAATGTCCCTGCAGGGGACAGGAGAAAATAGAGGTGCAGATGGGCCAAAGAACAGCCAAGGCTGCCCTCCTGGTCCCCCTCTACAGTATGCAGTGACATTTACTCAACATTTACTAGGTGACAGAAACATGTAATGAGCAAGGCAGGTGTTGACCCTGTCCTTGGCGTGTTTATGCAACGAGGAAATAACCCCAGTTCCCACCACGGTTCATACTTCTCAGCTAAGTCTGGAAGCCTCCAAGGCAGGGATAAGGTTCCAGTTAGTTCCCCTCCTGTGGATTCATGAATGAGGAGAACCTGTTTCCTGGGGGCTTAGAAGGTGTCTAACAAAGTGCCTCCGACTGTAGATGTTACCGAGACAACAGGTGAACTGTTTTGTCCCATGAGATGGATTGGGTATGTGGTTAAGGCCCACTGGGCAATTGTCCTTCAAGACATGGTGTTAGATGGAGTTAACCAGTGGTTCTTAGCTGGTGGGCAAGGTTGTCTGGAGTACCACAGTACCTGGCACCTGCAGAGAGACACCTTGAAGGTGAGGGATCCTTTCCTTACCTACACCTATTTAAAACATAGCTGCCCCAGGGTTTAAGAAAGGTGGTCCAAGCTGGAGAAGTGGAAGCCAATGAGACAGCCTCTTCCAGCTTGGGCTTGGGAACCAGCTGGCACTCTTTCTCCACATTCATCCTTCCGGGTCCGAGTAGAATAAACTCTTACTCTGAGTGGTGGTGGGCAGAGCGTCTACCAGGAAACAAGAATGTGCCGCCATTTTTTTCTCCACCACCGACGTAGTTGGTGCTGTAGCTTAATTGACACCAGTTTAGAATCAGGATCAGGATGGCCAGCTGGGGACATCTCACCTCTCTATGTGAAGACACTTAATGTCCTTAAAACCCCAGCAGAAGCTGGGCATGGTGGTGCATGCTTTTAATCCTAGCACTGGGAAGGTGGCCCAGGCACAACGCTCTCTGAGATTAAGGCCAGCCTAGTCTACAAATTGAGTTCCAGGATAGCCACAGCTACACAGTGAGACTCTGTTTCAAAATCCCCAAACCACCATCAACAACGACACAACATCCTGACAGAAACTGCGGTTTGGAAGTGCATGCGTGGAAAGCGAAAGCTCCCCCTCTGGGTCCTTCTCATTTCTCCTACTCCTTTATCCTGCTGGTCGCATGGAACCTTGTCCCAGAATTCCCAGAAGCCCTTGCACAGCACCATGCATTTGTGAATCACCACAGACAACATGCCTCTAGCATAACACGCTGCGAGCTGCCTTTTCCCATTTAATGCATCGTGGCTTTAAAATGACCTTTTACACACATATTGTTTGAAAAGAATTAAACATACAAACCACATTACTATAGTAAAGGTTACTTCACATTTCTTTAGGAAAAAAATACTTATTTTTTGAGGTTTTCAGATGTGAGTATTATATGTACATCATTTATACGTCCGTCCTACCTGCTTGTGCTCCTCCATGTCCCCCCCTCCAGCTCCCTCTTAGGTTTATAGCCTTTGCTTTCATTATTATTGTTACACACACACACACACACACACACACACACACACACACACGTTTATATGTTACATGTTATGCTACGCACACACACACATACAACCTGCTGAATCCATTTAGTATCTCTCATATATATATGTATTAGGGCTCACTACTCGCGATCAGATAACCTAGCTGGAACGCCCATGAACCACAACGAGTAACCAGTCAGGCAAGATATACCCTCGGCACTTCTGTATTAGGGATAACCAGCAGCCCCCTCACTAGCAGGGAATTTGTGTCTGGTCCTGCAAACCTTGCCGACAACCTGAGGCCGTGGACCCTTGAGGAGGACCTCGTACCTTCCCCTTCTCTAAGCCAGTGTCATCCCCAACAACATTCTCAATACTTTGGTTATACCCACAGGTAGATATAGCTCTCACCTTGTCAGCAAAGAAGCTTCTTTTTGGCCAGACAGCCCTATCACAGAAGTCCACAGCTGCTCAAAACTTATTGTGGGGACACCTTATACACATCTGTTCTTTTTTTTTTTCCTGTGTGGCCTCTAAAAATTGCTTCCGTTTTTGTTTAGTGGACAAATAGGATGGTGTGTATTTGTGGAGTACATGGTGATGTTTTGAAGGACTCCGGCATCATGGGATTAGTTCAAACCCTTAGCATATGCATCGCCTCACATATGGGCATTCTCACTCCAGTGAGGACACTTCAGATCTGCTCGGGCTTTCGGGAATATGATTCATTAACTTGAGTTATTGGTGCTTCTCCGCGTGTGAGCCGCACGTCTCTGGCTGGGCATGGGCTCTCGAGGTCTGGGGTTCCGATTGACTCAGCCCACAGTTTGTGGCACTCATGAAATCAGGAGTGGATGTCTCATTGTAAAAGTAGCCCAGCCCTTCGGCTAGGAGTCGCCGGCTCTGTGTCCAGTCCTGGCACTCACCTAGTGGCCTCTGCTCTCCTTGTTTCTGTCCATGCTGGGTCTGGAGTTTCTCACCTGCAAAGTGGGTTAAGGGCCACACTCACTGTGGTCTTGTTTAGTTCTCCCTTGAAACCTGTGGAGAGAAGCAGGGACAAGGTTACCCTTGGATAGAGGGTCTTCTTAAAGGGGTGCAGTGCCCCCCACCCATGGTTTCGCTTTCTGTGGTTTCACTACCAGTTACCGGCAAAGGAAATATAGTACCGAATGGGAAATTTCAGAAATAAACAACTCATAGTTTTTAAAACACCTTCTTCCCCTTTGAGCAAATCCTTTTAATGGGTATTTTAGTTTACAGACGCGCTGGAGGCTCATGCGCAGCTCCCAGCACTGGGCTTAGTCCCAGACCACCAGTCCGCTCACTCCTTTGCAATTGCTTCTGTTGCTTCTGTGGTGGCAGATCCCTCTCTCTGCCCTATATGTTCCCTCTGACCGCTGAGTTATTTTCAAAATAAACACCCCATCACTTCTCCAGCAACTTTCACAAGTAAGGTCACTGTCGGTGGCCTTTTTTCTCCCCTCCCCCGACTTCTCTTCTTCCTTCCTCTTTTCCCTCTGTGACATATTTGTGTCTATGTATGTATGCATGGTGTGTTAATCCCAAAGATGTGAGGAGAAAAGCCACAGGCCCAAATCATCATGACCAAATTAATTAAAGCAAGTTTGTTGTTGTTGTTGTTGTTTGTTTGTGTACATGGGCTGCCTCCCCTGAAGGTGGGGTTTGAGAGGTTAGCATTAGACATGAGGAAGACAAGGTATTTCTAGCCCATGGCTAGGGGGTTTCCAAATGGGGGATTTGGTGAGCAAAATAGGTAGGGTTAAGAAGCAGAACATTGCAAGGTGCTGATAACAAAGTAGTCATAACAACCTTTGGAAACAAAGGTATGGTTGCAAGATGATAATGACATTTTGAAACAAAGACATGGTTGTAGTTAAGGTTTCAGGAGGCCATGGTCCAGTCCTTGAGGGTCAGAGGTTTAACCATACATGGGAATGAACCCAGTTTGTCTTGTCTTTAAGATGGCCTTCAAGTCCAAGATGGAGGTAGGCTGTTTCATCATGTGGCGGTCAGAGGACAGCATCAGGTATCAGCTCTCCCCATGCAGCTTGTTTGAGGAAAGGGCTCTGTTGCTGCACTAGGCACACAGGTTAGCTGGTTGTTGGTCTCTCAGGGAATCGTCCTATCTTCCCACAGGACCACAGACAAGCACTACTATGCCTGACTCCACGGATGCTCAGGATTTGAGTCCAAGCCCCTGTGTTTGTATGACCAGTGTGTATCCACCGACAGCCCCCCCCCCCGTGCCTGTGTGACCAGTGTGTATCCACCGACAGACTCCCGTGCCTGTGTGACCAGTGTGTATCCACCGACAGACTCCCGTGCCTGTGTAACCAGTGTGTATCCACCGACAGACTCCCGTGCCTGTGTGACCAGTGTGTATCCACTGACAGACCCCCGTGCCTGTGTAACCAGTGTGTATCCACCGACAGACTCCCGTGCCTGTGTGGCCAGTGTGTATTCACTGAGCCCTCGCTCAGCCTGGACCTTCTTCCTTAACTCTGTTTGCCTTTCTCAACTATGGCCACCACTGTACTACCCCACACGGCAGCAAGAAATCTCACATATCAGGAAATGCTTTCAAAACTTTTGTCATGGTGTTCTGCCTTTATAATATTGTTATCGTCGTTTTCAAACTATGCCTAAGCATATATATCTTAGCATATGCGTCTCCGTGAAATAAAAAAGTTTGTGGTGTCAGTTACCCGCTGGGGATCTTGGACAGTACCCTAAGATAAGGGGGATGCCCTCTAAACCAGGCCTGTGGAGTGAATGAAGGTGGTGGAGATGGGACCAGTCAGGGCAAGGCATGTGGCTCAATTCCCACTGAAAGAGCCTTAATACAATGACCTTGGCAGAAGAAAGGCTCCCTCTGTCCCTTGTTCGGCCCTCTCTGACCGCTCAGTCAGAAGGGAAGGAGACAAACCCTTTCTGCTAAAGACAAGACCTCCAGGCTGTTTAGGGTACCTTGCCACTCCTTAGTCATATGACCACATTAAGCTGCAAGGGAGTCTAGGAAATGTAGTTTTTGTTATTAGAGGTATGAGCCCACCTATGAAGAATGGAAAATGAGGTTGAAAGAGCCCACGCTAGCCAGATGCCAGTTGCCCCTTTTCAAGTCAGGTTGGGTTCAGCTCCTTCTGATTAACCATCAGTTCTCACATGCTTAGACCATTTCCTCTTTGCTCAGCTCTGAGCCCTCTAACAGTAGTGATTCTTCTAAGTGGACAGGCAGTTGGATCTCTGTGAGTTCAAGACCAGCCTGGTCTACAACACAAATTTCAGGACAGTCAGGGCTACACAGAGAAACCCTGTCTCAAAAAAACAAATCACACACACACACACACACACACACACACACACACACACACGCACCTCTTCTAATCTGAGTTGACAAGTTGACTCTTTGCTCTCAAGTTTCAGGCAGATCCTCTCTCCACCTCTCTCTAACTGTCCACTACCCCAGGGCCCATGTAAATAAACTTTGCTGTGAACTCCATCAGGGGACTTCCCTTTGTGTTGGGCCAGTGGGAACCCTGGAGGAAAGAGAGAGGAAAGAAGCAAGAACTGCTTCTCTCTGGGTAGGAAAGCTTGCCATGTCTTTTTTGCAAAAATTGTAACTTGGGGTGGGAACCCTTCCTGGCTGTTATCCCAACATCCTCCAGGAGCTTGCTGCCCACCATCCTTCCATAAGTCCAGCGCTGGTCCTCTGGGGTTCTGGACATCCTAGGTGTCTTTTTGTGGACTCTGGTGATCAGATTACTCAATTCAAATGTCTAGCTGTTTGCACTGTTCTCAGAAGAATGCCAACCCCTTCTAGCAGGTTGAGGCTTGGATAGAGTGTGTCTCCTTTGTAGAGCCTCCTGGATTTTAAGGATATAATCCCTGATTGTCACTTTGAATGAACACACACACACACACACACACACACACACACACACACACACAGAGAGAGAGAGAGAGAGAGAGACAGAGAGAGAGAGAGAGAGAGAGAGAGAGAGAGAGAGAGCGCTACAGAATAAGCAAGACAAATCAAGAAACAAGATGACCTAAAACCATGGTAACGAGAAACTTTGAAAAGTAAAGCCTCCGGTTTATGTTCTGATTCTTTTTCTGTTGATCTGCTGCATTTTATTGTGACTTTATCTCAGGTGCAGTTCTGAGGTCCAGGGCTGGGTGGACAGTGAGCAGTCTGTAGAGCCCCTCTGTGGAGGCACCTCTGAGGCAGATATCCTGAATGCCCATCCTTAAGTGGGTGGAGAGATACTTTTCCACAGACATGGGTGAGCTGGCCTGGGACAGAAGAACACAGTGGCGATGGATGCCCACCGCTTCTATATTGCCTCCACGTTACTTTGGAGGCAAACAGCAGGGCAGAACGACAAGGTACATATGTTAAATTCACATCAGTAATAAAGATTAAGTAGAAGTTAATAGTGCCTCAGTCATGCTTGTGGGAGTAATCTCCTTTCTGAAAATTCAAAATTAGATTTGGAGGATCGAAGCAAACAGGGGGTGAGACTATGGTGTAATATTTTAATCAAATTGTCATGAATGAGTGGATACAATTAAGAATTCTGTCAGTCAAAGTGCTGAGGCCCTTTTGTTAGTCAGCGATGGGAGGGGCACACTGGGCCATGGTCGGGAGGGATTATACTTGATTTTTCCCAGGATCCTCGCGTTTGATCCTCTGGCTGGAATTTGCCTGTCAGATAGGCATTTTTTATTTCTAAAGGTGTGTGTGTGTGTGTGTTTGAGATATGTCCCTCCACATGTAAACATGCAGACACATGCATTTCCATACTCGGCCTTGCTCCCTGTACACAGCAGCAGCGTGTGTATATGTGCATATAGGGACACTTGCATGTGGACATGTTTGTTGTACCGTGTGCGTGTGTTTGCCCACGTATGTGTAATGTGTACGTGTGTGGCTTGTCTCAGCATGTGGGGGTTGGGAGCAGGCAGTGGGAGACACTAAACTTCTCTCTAGAACTCACCCTCTGTGGTCTGTGGGTTTCATTTTTCAGAGGCTCAAAATAAGAATCCCCAGGCCGCTGGACTGGCTCTGGTGTCCATACAGCTTTGCCTGGACAGAGACAGATTCTGTCACTTTCAATGACGACTCTCTGATCCCCATATCAAGAGAGCAGGCATTAGGGTGGGCACAAGCGAAGGATTTACGCCCGACTCTCTGGTAGATCCTGGCCCCACGAGCCCCTCTCGCTCTGCTCTCCTTTGCTTTGCAGTGGCTGTGGACGTCCACATGCATAGGGTGCGTCGTGTGAGTTCTTCTGTGCGCCTGATAATGCCCACACCCATGGAAAAGTCGTCCAGTCTGTCTGAGGGGGACTCTGGGAGTGACGCTGGAGATTAAGTGAAGTACGTACTTGCCAACTTAGACGTCAGCAAGCGGAGAAAGTCGTGAGGCACGCTGCACACCTGACCCCCCCTGACCCTCTCTTCTCTTCAGGGTCTGCAGGGTTCATGATCTGTTTCTCACGCCCCCCCCCCCCCCCCCCCGCGCACCCTTTCACCATGGGTGACACACCAGGCAAAGCATTGTCCTTCTCCCCTCCTATCCCTTCCCGTCACCCTCCTCTCCTGAACATATGAGCGTAGTATTGATTTATTTTTAATTTCGATGCGCGGTGCTGGGGAGAGACACTGGCAAAAAGGAAAAAAAAAATCCTTTTCCCCCTTCTTGTGTGCTGTGTAGGTGTATCTTATTTATCAGTGATTATAAATCAATGAGGAGAATGCAGTGCAGCAGGACGGGCCTCTCGAGCCTCAGACTTCAGCATGCATGAGTGCAATGTGTCGGATGAGGAATTTATTAGTTTAAGCAGATTCGAGTTTCTTCTTTTAAAATTTATTTTCTCCCAGGCAGCTGCGGCTGTCGCCGCTCCGTCTCTGCTCTTCAAGCCCGGTGTTTGGGAAACAGACAAACGCTTTCCACACAAGATGACAATGTGTAATCAGAGTCCCTGCGGTGTATTTTACCTTTTGTTGTGGAGGAGAAGGGAGTCAGAGGAACTTGCTCAAGTCCCTTTCACTTGGGTGAGCATTTGGAGGCCGAAGGACCTAATTATTATTTTTTTTTTAACACTGCCTTTACTGCATTTGCCTGGGGAATTACTTCAAATCGACTGACAGACCTATTGTGCTAGCGACATCACAGCGACTGGCTTTTTACACGGAAAACAAGCCTTCTGTTAATTCAGCAATAACACACCCCGCGTGCAAAAATTGCATTAGCAGCGTCTCAACCCAAGTGCTGAACGTATTCAGAAGTAAGGCATCGCCGCACGACAGGGGTTGAAGGGAATATGCATCAAAATGCCTGGCATTTAATTTCTCTCCCCCTTCTTCAGGAATTTAGCCAGTGAAATAGAGCTGCCAGTGTCCCAGGCCTTGTGCAAGCTCCTGCAATATGCTCTCGATCAATCAGATTTGCATAACTAAACTGTCTGCGAGCCTGCTCGGCTGCCCAGGTGCAAGGCCATTTGCATATAGAACAGTGAGGAGGTCCCAGGAGTCACTTCAGACCGGAGTGACTGCTGAGCCCGCAGTCCACACAGCCCCGGAAATGAAATTGGAATGACAAAAAAAATGGGAGCGCTCGCTTGGAAGGGTGAAATATGCAGGCGTCTCGCAAAGGTTACGTCGAGCTTACCAGGCTGGGCCCCTAAACCGCCAAGACCCATCCTGGTCCTCCACAGTCACGCTGCCACCACCACGGACTGAGCGGACCCACGGCGAGTTTCCGCTCGCCGGCCCCAGGAACTTTCCCTGGCTTTCCTTTACGGGCGGGAAGAAATGATTTCACCTCAAGACAGGATTTCCTGGCAGATCTGACACTATGTCCTCCATGGTCTCCCCCATCTACCAGGGCTGGCTCCTGGACCTTCAAGAATTATCTGACTGGGTCAAGTCTGAAGACTGCGTGCCGCGAGTCAGGGTCTCATCTTGCCTCACACCAACCCTACAGAGTGGACCATCAGGGATTTTGCAGTTGAGGACCCAAGGAGGTCAACCTCACACCCAGAATATTCTTGGAGGAGAAATGGGACCTTCAGTTATCGAAGGTCACTCAGGGTGGATGGCATGAGCTATCCAGCTGCGGGATATACGTCCTCTCACGAAAAGCCAGTCAGTGGATACCAGGAGGCGCTGTGATTTCAGTTCCCTCTGTCCCCTCCGCAGGCACGGCCGCCATCTTGGTTTGCTCCCTCTTTAGGAGAGATTGTAAATGACATCGTACAAAGATGAAGATAACCCAGGCTGGCTCAGTTATTAGCTTAGGTTATTAATCATCTTATTCTGGCTTAAAAGAAACTTAAAACATTTTCATGAGACCCTAAAAGTAGCCCAAACTGTTGGTCCTGGACCAGGGATGCATTGTCCAGCTACCTCTGCAGTGGTGGGTCATGTGTCTACCTTCCTGGGGGACACAGAGTGACATTGTCCTGTAATTTTCAGGTCTCCCAAATCTCTCTCTCTCTCACTCTCTCTCTCTCTTTCGTTTGTGTGTGTGTGTGTGTGTATGTTGATGCATGTTCGCACGTGAGCTTCCATGTGGAGCTCAGAGAACAACCTTGGATATTTTTCCTGACCTACTATTTACCATTTATTTTTTTAAACTTTTGTATATCTATTTATTACTTTTTTGTGCACGACAGTTTTTGTCTGCATGTATGTATGTATGTGCACCGCATGTGTTTTTGGTATCCACAGAGACCAGAGGAAGGCGTCAAATCCTCTGGAACCACAGTTACAGCCTATTGTGAGCTGCCAGCGTGGGTGCTGGGAACCAAAACCAGGTCCTTGGCAAGGACATTCAGTGCTTGTAACTGTTGAGCCTTCATTTCAGCTCAACAGTCAATAATAAAAAACAAAAAAACCCCACATTTATTTATTTATTTATCTATCTACCTATTAACCTATCAATTAATCAATTCTCTCTCTCTCTCTCTCTCTCTCTCTCTCTCTCTCTCTCTCTCTCTCTCTGTGTGTGTGTGTGTGTATGTGTGAAAGGCTTATGCACAGTGTCTGTAGATCAGAGAACAACTCATAGGACCCAGTGGTGTCTCTCACCATGTGGGTCCCAAAAAATGTAGGTCCCAGGAATTGAACTCTGTTTTAGACTTGACAGCAAGCACCCTTACCTGCTGTTCCCATTTTGTTGCCCCCATTTTATTTATTTATTTAGTTAGTTAGTTTTGAGATTGAGTTTCTCATTGGCCTGGAGCACACTAGGTGGGTTAGGCTTGCTGGCTAGGGAGCCCCAGCATCTTTCTTCCTTTGTCTGGGATTAGGAGCATCTGCCACCATGCCCAGCTTGTGGGTCCTGGGGTTTAAGCTTGTGCGTGCATTCTCAAGTTTGCAAAGTAATTGTTGCTGAGCAAATCCCCTTGAGTCAAACGGTCCTAGATTTCTCTCTTAGCCGTGTAAAAAGCATTCTTTACTCCACTGACCTTAATCGCCTGGGTTTCTGGAAAACACCCCTGATGCTAGACTACGAGGAAAATCTGAAGCCACATCTTACAAGCAACAGTGACTTTCCTTTACCTTGGCTGATGGGGATTTTCTGGATTGAGGGCGTTGTCCTTCACAGTGCTAATGACAGGGGTGATGTTCTCTCCGGCAGCTGCTGAGCAGAGGGGACCTTGAAGCACAGGCACTGCCTCTCCCAGGCCATTGTAATGGAAGTTATGCCTTTCTCAGTCATTTGATGACTACGCATAAACAGGGACTCTCTTTTGTGTCTTTTCCCCTGGCACAGGATGGAAGTACGTGGGGTGTGGGATGAGGTCAGGTCAATGTCCCTTTTGGTTTGAATGTCACTTGTTGTCAAGTTGGCATCCTACCTCGTTCCCATGGCAACGGCTTTTGTGCCTGGGGAAGGGTCCTGCACTTAGGAGAAAAGGGTGGTGAGAGCCCTCAGTGCACGGCTTTTGTCTCTCCAGGTGGAGCTGCACGTAACCTTGAACAGGATGGGGGAGTGGGGATGTTAAGGATGTGTCAGGGTAAAGGGCATAGGACATGAGATACCAGTGTGGGGCCCTGAGATCACAGATCAGGAGACTGTGCTCAGAGGGTACTGAGGTGAGCAGCCCAGGGGCGTGTGTAGGAGCTGCCAAAGTCTCCAGCAGATGAACCTCATTCCTGGCTCCTATCAACCACTCTGGGATGGCACTGAATTTCCTGAGCAGAGGGTCCAAGACCCCGGACCTAATGGAGCTGGGGAAACCATTCCTGCTCTCTTCACACTATTTTCCTGATGCCCTCTGGTATTGTTCATCTATGGGCCATGAGTCTCTCCTTGACTCCTGGTATATCTTGGGGGAAGCACCAGGTAATTTTTTTTTTAATCAAGACTGAAGGTACCTATGGAATTGCCAGATACTGACTGTAACGCTGTGACCCCAAATTCCCCACACTGCTTATCCACCCTTTCCAACTGACCAACTGTCTGCTTAGGGCCTAGAGGAAAGAAAGCCTGGAGACACGAGGCACAGAAACCAGCCTCTGTCTGCCCAGGTGGGCTTCACAGGCTGCTGGCAGAGGTAGGCATTAGGCAAATACCCAGGTGAATATGTCCTTGTCAACCTGAGGGCTCATTACACTCAGCCAATACTTAGTATGCACTGGTGTGTGACCAGTCAGGGCAGAGAGCTGGGGACTCGGGGATCAGCATGCACAGACTGTCCTCATTGAGGCAGGAGGGAAGACCCTGTTGTGAAAGCTCTGCCCATCATGGTGGGTGTCAGGTCTATGTCCACCTGGCTCCAGGCCAGTCCCTCTCTGCGGGGGAACTTTGTCTCAGCTCCGGAAGGGGCTGTGAGTTCAGCCCCAGCTCGTGGAGGATGTACACTGTACAAAATGCAGTGCCCTACTGTAGAAGATGTGGTAATGGGGTGGGGAAGGGGAGGGGCAGAAACCCATAAAAGTCATCGTTTTAACATTGGACCACTTACCAGTAAGACAATTAGCTGCTTCTGCAATGCATTTGGGTTTGGGGACAAGAGGGATGATGGTACCTGGGACCCAGTTTCATCATCAAGTCTCTTGTTTGGATGCAGAGAGATTAAGTACTGTGCTTGGGCCACCCTCATACCCTTGGTGTGCTCTTGCCAAGTCACCCGGAAGTAGGAAAGGCTCCCAGGGCTGTGTCCTCAGGAGCTTGGCCTTGGTGCTTGCAGGTCTGTGGCGAGGGTGAGACATTACGTCATTTTCTTATCTATACCCACCAATGACAAAACTTAATTTATGGGAGGCTGGAAAGATGACTTAGCAGGTAAGAGCAATGGCTGCTCTTCTAAAAGATCCAAGTTCAGTTTTAAGAACATATGTGGTGGCTCACGGCCAACTATCCCTCCCACTCTAGGGGATCCAATGTCCTCCTATGATCTCCAATGACGTTGCACTCATGTGTGCGCAGACCCGTAATCTCTCTCTCTCTCTCTCTCTCTCTCTCTCTCTCTCTCTCTCTCACACACACACACACACACACACACACACACACACACACACTTTAAAATAAAAGTAAAATCTCTGAAGCTTACCTTGCAAATTAGGTTGAACAAGTACTCAGTAACAGCAGCTAATAATACAGAACATTCTCAACAAGGCCAGTGATTGTCCACATGGTGGATTGCTGGCCCTGCATGAGTGGGAAACCCTGGTGGACTCCCAGTGGCATTGGTTGGTCCCTTCTCTGCCACTATGAGCCACTCCTTCCCTTCTTTATTTTAATTTTAAAATTTTGTTTATTTAATTTGTGTGCGTATGTCTGGAGGTCGGAAGATAACTTGAGGAAGTTTGTTCTCTCCTTCTACTGGGTCTAGGAGATTGGACTCCAAGTAGCAACTAAACCCACTAAACCATCTTGCAGGTTCACTTTGTGTATGTGTGTATATGTATGTATGTGGGTATGTATGTATATTTGTGGGTGCATAAGCGTGTGTGTGTGTGTGTGTGTGTGTGTGTGTGTGTGTGTAGGTTAGAGGACAACAACAGCTGTCCTTCCTTGGGTGCTGCCTACCTTATGTTTTGAGACAGAGCCTCATACTGTCCTGGAACTCACTAAGGATAGGCTCTTCCTCCCCTGCACTGGGATGGGGATTGAACTCAGGTCCTCAATGCCACTCTTCCATTCTAAATTCAGCGATTCCTTGTATAAGGACAGAGGAGACCACTGTTCAGACTCTGCTGGGAAAGAGCCTGGGCTTTGCTATGGTGGCTGCTAGTCCTCTGAGCATCAGCGCGTGTTCCCCAGTAACCCTCCAGCAATGATAACTCCTCTGAGGGGCTTCCTTGGCAGGGGCAGCAGGGGAGGGCTCCAGCCCCAGAGCACAGTGATGGGGGAGCGTCTGGCTGTTCATTGTCCCATCTTGATGGCTAGGTTGAGATTATGGCTTGGGGTATAAGAGTCCATTTATCTGGTTCGTTCCCACAGTCTAATTGGAAAAGTGGAGTTACCACTTAAGACTGATGGTAACAGCGCAACTTTAAGCAATGAAGCTAAAACGAGCTGTGAGGTTCCAGCCAGAAGCCGACCACTCTGACGGCAGCGAGAGGTTTTATTTGAAATTGGGAAATGAAAATCACCGATCGATGCAGTGAGAACAGAATGAACTGCCTTTCAATAGTGCTACGGGAAAGGGTGACTCAGATTCAGGCTGTCCATTCTTTCTGTCCCCTGCCCTGTGCACATAAGGGTGATAGCAATAAGTACATAATGCATTGGCGAGTAGCCAAGACGCAACTCAGAGCCACTAACCCTCAGACTGGCCCGGCGGTGTGGGAGTGGGCTCTGGGGAAGTTTGACAGCACCCAGGGATCTCTTCAGGCCTCACCTACACAAAAGAAGCTGAAGTTTTGGCCTTGGTCCTTCTGTCTGCTTGGGATGCAGGGCCCGGAGCCTGAGTTCATGTGTATCATTTATAGAACAATTGACAGTTTGCGCAGAGTCTGGCTTTCATTTCTTCAGCCCTTACATTGTTAAGTTTGATTCTTAGTAAGTCTGAGACAGGGAGAGCAGACTTCATGGTAATCATTTCCGTTTGAAGATATGTAAAGTCGTAGCTACTAAGCATAGTAGGTGCTGGCTGGGTGCTCAGTATGGGCCTCCTTGGTCCTCTTAGAGGCTCAAGACAGAAGTAGACAAGAACCGTTAAGAGAAAACGCATTTATTATGTAAGGCATTTTTCAGAGGGGTTGATTTTATTTTGAAGATGTCTGGGGGGGCGGGGAATTTAAAATCCCATTTATAAAAAGCATGTTTTTGAAATATAATCCACAACATTCAGCCCAGTAGGTGGTTTGGGTGGGAAAGAAAATGTGAGCATTGGGTATTAATTGCTTTGTCTTCTTCCTGTATGTGTGGTGTGTGTGTGTGTGCGTGGTGTGTGTGTGCTGTATGTGTGTGTGTGGTGTGGTATGTGTGTGATATGTGTGGTGTGTGTTATGTGTGTGTGTTGTGTGTGTGTGAGCATATGTGTATGTGGTATATGGGTGTGTGTGTGGTATGGCGTGTGTGCATATGTGTGTGTGGTGTGTGTGGTGTATGGGGGTGTATGGTGTGGCGTGTGTGCATATGTGTGTGTTGTGTATGGGGGTGTGTGTGGTGTGGCGTCTATTATGTGTGTGTTGTGTGTATGTGTGTATGTGTGTGTTGTGTATGTGTATATGTGTGTGTGTAGGCCAGAGGTCAACCTTCACTATCGTTGCTCAGTTGCCCTTTGTCTTGCGTCCCTCAGCAGAGTCACTGGTCTGGATTTCAACATACCTGTGAGACTGGGTGGCAAGAGACCCAAGGATCCTCCTGTTTCTGCCTCCCCAGGACTTGAAATCCAAGAGCTCTGCCGAATGAGCCATCTCTCCAGCCTGCTTTTCCATGCCAAGGCCAAAAGAAACTTACTTTCTCCCGTCTGTCTCCCCATTTGCACAGGATGCCCCAGGCCTTGTGTTGAAGTTTTCATGCCCGTCCACCACACAGTGTGTTTTGCTTCATGCAGATATTTAAAGGCTGCTCTTCATGGATGCACTTGTGTCTCTGGGAAGATTTGGGATCTGAGAGCTTTTCTTAGCCCCACAAGTGATCATGTCTGCTTTGCCCTCCTCTGTGAGCTTCCTCCTCCCACTCCTTACTCAGGACTGAGGAATGTCTTCCTTCCCTCAGCTCACACATACTCAAATCTGGAGCAAACCTCTCAGGACAGGATGCCATTTTTTTCCCCCCAGTACCACCCAGATTGACCTCTTTGTGTTTACCCCAGGCTGGAAACTCTGGACATGGCAAGCACAACCCTTGGCCATGGTGGGAGCTCAGCTTGCATCTGTGGAAGGATCCCCAGAATAGACATAGTCCTAGATGCACAGTCATGACTCCCTGTTTCCTGTTCCCCCACATTAATCCTGCAGGTCCGTTCTCCCGACTACGCCTGGCTCAGCTTCTCTCTGTGGTGTTCTGAGCATCAGCCTGGCTGGGGCATCTTCTTAGTTGTAAGTCCAGAGGGCAATGGAAGGAGGGGTTTCACACAGACAGGAAGAAGACTATTCAGGATGGGTTTTCACAGACGGGTCAGAAGGCCTCAGGAGGCACAACCGAGGTTCCCAGGAGCAAGGGCGGACACCCTGCCTGAAGACAGCCATATCACCTCTGCTTGGGTTCCCAGGTTGAGGGCTTGCTGGGCAGTGTTTGAGCTTAAGTGGTAGTATTAACTCTGAGGGGCGTACAGGCTGCTGGCATGCTCTTGAACTTGTGGGCTTTCCAGCCCAGACAATGTTGTAACCCAACTCCCTAACTCCAGTCTCTTACTGCAAGGGTCTCATGCTTCTGTTTCCCTGGGGACTTCCAGAGTAATTCACAACTTTGCAGAGGCTACCACGCCATCCTTCAAGGCCCTCCTGTTCCCCCATCCAGCTGATTTCCCCTTTCAATACTGACACAAAGTCCTCTTTCCCACCATGCAAAAACAAGAGCTTTTCTACATCTGTAGAAGTCAGTACTAGGACATCGTTTTAGGGGCTGGAGGTGGGGAGCTTTTGCGTGGAGACCCAAGGAAACTCACTAGAGAAGCCTGCTGAGGGGGCGTACTTGGGGACAATGATAGGCTAAACACCGTTTTGGACACTACAGAAGAGGTATTTTTGATGATTTTTTTTTGTTGTTAATGCACACATATACATGGTTTGGAACTGGCGTTGCACGGTGAGGAGTACCAGGAGTCTGGGCCTTGGGCTTGTTTGTTTTCTGTCTCCTGGGAACTGAGAAGAAGGAAGGGTGTTATACACATGAGTAGGTACTTTACCTCCAAAAGAGCCCAGGCATGGGGTTTAAAGTCACATCTCCTTCAGCACTCTCTCCCTAAGTTCAGCGATCAGACAAATAGCCATATGGAAGCTGCTAAAGTTAGGTACCACAGCTAGGAGAAAGATGTTCGACATGGCACCCGCGCTCTCCAGCCCTCCCAGCGCAGAATACCAGCCTGTTAAAAGTGGTCTATTTTTATGGAGCTCTTTTGCTTATATTGAGATATAAAATTATTAGTCTGAGGTTGGCTCACATCATCAGAGCCTCAGATTCTTGGCAGAGTGGCGCGCAGTCTGTTCCAGTCACTCAGTGCCAGGGACAGAGCCCGCACAGGAGCAAAAAATAGGTCTTCCTGCCGAAACCTGCTGAGCTCCCGGGAAAAGTGACGCGCTAGGAGAATTTAATACCCTGGCCTGAAGGAAGTCTCTGTGTTCTCCTCACACAGACTTTACCCTCGGTAGGTGACTGACAAGATGCAATTGCAGAATTTCCGCGGTATCGAGGAGCCTTGGCAGCCAGTGGCCCTGTGATAGGAGTGCTTTGCATATAAATTACATATGCATATGACATTTTAGCTCCAACTTTACATGTGGTTTGGGGGCTGGATGCAGTCTTGTCCCGGCCTGTCTGTTTGCTTCTCCCGTCGTCGCTACATCAATATTAACCTGGCTGTTTCCGTTTCCTCTGAAGGGAGCCTGCTTTGCTTTATTGGAAGCAGTGAGTAGGGCATTGGGGCTGTTGATCTCAGTAGCTTTAATGTTTTTTTTTTTTAGTGAACCTTGGGTCCTCTATGCAGTAAAGCCTCCTGTTCTCATGGCTTGCCTCCCTCCGGCCCATCATTTCCTTTGGAGAATAAAAACTGAGGAAAAGTGGAGTTTCTACATCAATGTCGTTTCATGGTAAAGCTCCATTATCAGTTGTTCTACCTCCTTAAAAGAGTGAAAGTCAGGCTGGACAGATGGCTCAGTGGTGGGGAGCCCGTGATGCTCCAGTAGGGGACCCAGGTTCAGTTCCCAGCACCCATGCCTGGCAGCTCGTCACTGCCTGTAACTCTAAGTTCAAGGACTGTTCTCAGATCCTCTGTGGTCCTGGGAACACGTGCCCCTGTCTCAGGGCCTTGTTGAAGCAGGAGAAAGAGTTCTTGGCTGGAGGCTTCCTGTGAGTTAGTGGCTGATGTGGGACTAAATGTCAAGTTGTCAAAACTCTTGTCCAGGAGGAACCTTGCTGGCCTGCTGCCTGTTCTGTCACAAACTATAAGTCATGTAATGATTTTTTTTAAAAAAAAAACAACAAAACTTTATTTGTTTATTTATCTATTAATCATTATTTCTACCCTCCCGTATTTGTATTCATTCATTAATTTAACTATTATTCCTTCCCTGTCCCCTCCTCTTTCTCCGTCTTCTGCAGCCGTGGAGACTGAACCAGGGGTTTCCACATCTTAGTCAAGCGATTGACCACTGAGCTACATCTCAAGCCCCAGTTTTACAGTTTTAAATGGCAGGAACAACACCAATAAGAAAATCAAAGACACAAACATTACGTGGAATTAAAATTTCAGTGTCTATAGATATGCCTGGGTATACAGTCGAGGCCAGTGTCCACTGTGGTCAGCCGTGGTTGCTCTTGTCCTGGGGCCGACAGAGCCGAGATCCCATGACTCTGCACAGTCTACAACACCTCCTCTCCAGAGACAGCATTGGGGGGACCTCTGCTCCGTCGCTCCACGAGCTTCTCTCCTCGGCATCATTCTCAACCTCATCCATTCACTGCAAGGTTTGGTTCTCGCTGGTTCTTTTTAGGACAGCTTTCCCTACAGCAGAGCGGAGGTCAATATCTTACTGTGAGTAGTTCAGGCACAAATCTGCGAACAGGAAGGAGGTCTGGGGTTTGACCTCTGTGGTTTCAGCTTCGAGAGCTAATTCTATTAATGGCGTCTACCGTGGCACTAATAGACAAGTGTCAGTTCTAATAGAGGTTGTGGGCGTCTCATTCTCCACCCTGGCCCACGCTGGGATGCATGATGCTTCCTGCATTTATCAAAAATTTGATATTTGCAAAAAATATTTATCAATATTTTGAGGGCTGTGGTTGTAGCTCAGTGGTACAATTATTCCACTCCTGGAATGTGTGAGGTCCTGGTTCCACCTGTGGCACTAAAAACAGAAGCAGGAAAGAGGGTGTGGTGGCGGTGTACTGACAAGGCGGATCCTGGCTGGTCTGGACAGACAATAAAGAAGAGTTAGCCTGTATCCCTGGGCAGTACAGTGGATGTAGGGCATTCCAGAAGATTTACACACTTAAGTTGTGAGGGGAAAAAGACTGTTGCATCTCAATCAACGCTGATTTGCTTTTTGAGCCATTCCATGCATCAGCAATACAGTGACATTAAGGGAGGTCACCAACATTACCAGCTGGGTTGTGTAAACATAATTTCCATTTGAAGAAAGAGACACATTAATCTCTCTCTCTCTCTCTCTCTCTCTCTCTCTCTCTCTCTCTCTGTGTGTGTCTTTCTCCTTTCTTTCTGTCTCTCTCCTTTCTTTCTTTCTTTTTCTTTTCTTCTTTCCTATTTTTTCTTATGTGTGTGCCCACATACATGTCATAGCATGTAAAGGTCAGAGGACATCAGGTATGGCTCCTTGCCTGCCAGGGTCTCTCATTTGCCTCTTTATGTGTCTGGCTACCTGGCCTGGAAGCTTCTGAGAGTTGCCCTGTCTCTACTCCCATCTCACTGAAGGCTCATTGGGCTTGCATCCCCTTCCACCAGGAACCAGGACTCAAGTCCCCACACCTGGCAAGCTCTATACCCAGTGATCTATCAATCCCAGCCTCTCTTCCTCCTTTTTTCTATCTATCTTTTTAAAATTTTTTTGAAGTGCAGTTAAATTAATGTATTAGTTTAGCAGGGAGATACTCAGGAAGATTCAGTCAGACATACAGCAAACATACATTAAAATGCAGAATCAAGGGATGTCCAAGAACTACTTTCCAAAACACAAGCCAGGCCTTCAGCTCTCCCAAGTAGAAGGCTGTTTCTTTCCCTGCCTCCTAAGCATTCTGTGATGTGTCATGGCGTATGGGCTAATGGAAGGAAAGAAGGGAGCCTCACCGGCCTGGAGGAATCCGAAAGAGCCAGCAGCTGGTCAGGCAGACTTGGATTTGCACGTTCAGGGGATGCCCCTGGCTTGCTGAAATTCTTCGCAAAACTCCAGCTCCAACGCCGATGCCGATAGATTGTCACAGTTGTCGCTAATAGAGACTTGAGGAAGTGTTGTTCTCCAGGCAGATCACCCAGTTGCACAACAAATATTTACCAGAGCCTGCTATGAGCGAGGCTGGCAGGAGTCACAGTGCTTCCCGTCTTTTTAGGACTTACGTTGATGGTTCTTTCTTCTGCCGATGCTTAGCGGGAGCCTGTTCTGTGTCCAGCGAGATGTGGGCAGAACACAGGGAGAGTGGCGTGCGGTACTGGTTCAGGGTGTGGACTCTGGAGCCACACTTCCCCGGGTTCAGACTCTCCCAATTCTTTGAGAAGGTTCCAGAGTGAGCTGGTTAGGGTTTTTGTCAGTTTGACACAAACTAGAGTCACCTGGGTACCTTAATGGAGCCGCGGCCTTCCTCAGAGCGGCCTGGAGGCAAGCCTGAGAGGTATTTTCCTGGTAAATGATTGGCGGGAGGGCCAGTCCACTATGGTGGTGCCATCCTCGGGCAGGTGGCCCTGAGTGATATGAAAAGAAAACCAAGCGAGCCACGATAAGCAAATCTGTAAGCAACATTTCTCCATGGTCTCTGCTTCAGTTCTTGCCTTGAGTTCCTGCCCTGACTCCCCTTCATGAAGGACTGTGATCAGGTCACGTGAGCCAAACAAACCCTTTCCTCCCCAGGTTGCTTTTGGTCATGGTGTTTATCACAGCCACAGAAAACAAACTAAGACCCAGTATGTCTTAGAGTCTCAGCTTACTGGACCACAGCCCGGCAGGGATCATAGCCCCATGGGTGAGTTCTTTGAGCATGGAGCAAGCTGGCCCGTGAAGTTTAGGGAATGTCTGACAGCTACTGTTCCTTGGCTGGAGAGGTCGAAGGCACTGCCTCTGACCCTCACAGGTATAACATCATTTTCAGTGATCGTGAACCATGGCTAGTGTTAGGGCCCTTGTATAGTGCTATTTTATTTTTTAATAAATAAAGCTTGTCTGAATATCAAAAGGGCAAAGCTAAGCCACTAGAGGTCAGACAGTGGTGGCACACACCTTTAATCCCAGGATTTGGGAGACAGAGACAGATGGATCCCTGTGAGCTCAAGGCCACCCTGAGCTGTGAAAATCAGTCCAGAAACAAATCCAGGTGGTGGTGCCTCATCTTTAATCCCAGTCCCAGGGAGTCACGTCTTTAATCCCATCACTAGAGGGAATATAAAATGGGAGGAGAGAGGGGCTGCTTAGTCTGCTTAGTTTGTGGTCGCCCAGCCTTGGTAAAGGTAAGACTTCTCTAGTGGCTTGGCTGCTTTGCTTTTCCGGTTTTTGGGTCGAACCCCAATATCTGACTCTGGGTTTTTATTATTCATGATCTATTTTATTCATGCTACACCCTTGTTTTATAGTGATGAGATGCAGGTTGGGTAAATGACTTGCCCTGCTTATCCCCTTCTTACCCAGCTGCACCTCTTTTAAAAAGCCCTGGAACACATTGGGTTGGTCTGGATGCTGTGGCTAAGTTAGACACTGGATCGTGTGTCTCACCATGCAGGGGAGCTGGGGGCAGCCTCCCCCCCCACCTTGCTCTGTGGCAACCTTTCTGGGTGAGAAGGGCACAGTGTTTCTCTTTGTTGGTCAAGAGATGAGGAACACCAGTCTGCCTGGCAGACTTACTTCTCCAGTTAAACTGAAGACCTTGATCAGCATGCTAGGAGCCAACAGTGTAGAGCAGAACCCCCGAATAGACGACCCCTGCTCACCACTTTGGTGGGCAGAGCATCCAGCAGTGTTATTCTGTTTAGATGCATCAAAGCTACAGAAGGATGCTTTGCTACTTGTACATCAGAAGATCCCAGGGAGCCAGGTCAGCCAGGACAATGGTCCAATGAGGAGGAGCAGTGCAGAGAAGGGCTGGGGAGATACAGTGCTAGAAAAATGAGAGGATCGAGGATCGAATAACATCGAATCACACACACACACACACACACACACACACACACACACACACGCACACACACTCACACATCCCAAAGGGAGAGGACAGCCGCCACCCAGCAGGAACCCGTGACACTATCCTGGAGCCGTCTCCGAGTGTTGGTTTGGTAGCAGGAACGGCTTGTCAGGAGAGATGACAAGGGTCACTGAGTCCATGTACTTGTGTTTCCTCATCTTTGAAGTGCCAGCCGCTATCAGACGGAACAACAGATTTTTCTAGAACAGAGAAACTTTTCTGTGTTAAATATTCACATCGATTCTAAGATGCATCTGAATTTCAAAAATCTTAGAATGCGGGGCTGTGTTATTTCTGAACTGGAGAAATACAGTAGTCAGCAGTGGTTAACTTGTAAATCTCGTTTTGCTGAGCGTCTCCACAGGGAGTGAAGCTAAGAACAGCTCTGAGGCTCAGCCCCCTCACCTGCTGACCCTGGTGCGTGGGAGTGGTGTGGGGCTGTCATCTTCTGGATGATTCTCAGCGTGGATTGCCCCTCAGCCAGGAAGATAGCCATGCGCCCCAGAGGCAGAACTTGGAGCCCCAGAGGCAGAACTTGGAGCCCACGAGGCAGGAAGAGGATACCAGAAAATCCTATTAACTATAAGTACTGAGGAAAGGAGAAAGTGGAGAGGACCCAGCAGACAGAGGTGATGCTTACCCCAAGGTCCAGTGAGCACAGGCGCTAGCTGGGGAGGAAGAGGAAGGAATCGGAGAGCAGTTCCTTTCTGGCACAAGCAGAAGTGGCATGGGGGAAGTGAGAGGACCCAGTGGTGATGGTGGGCAGCAAGGTGGGGGTCCAGGAAATATGGCTGCCGGCGTTGACTGTGAGCCAAGCTTGTGTGTGGACAGCCAGCACATCACACAGATCTCAGCCTCGGAGCCTGGCTCTAGACAAGAGTCCTCCGATGTCTTAGCCTCATCAAGGCCTCTCAGAGAACTCCGGCAGGGAGCATGACCACCCTCCTCATGCAGCCTCCTCCTCTGGGACACATCTCTGGGAGCAAATTTGACCATAGGAATGTGTGTGAGAGTTAGTTGTCGACTTGTCATAGCCTAGAATCACGTGGGAAGACAGTCTCAGCGAGAGATTGTCTGGAGGAGGTTAGGCGTGTCTGTGAGGAGTGTCTGAGAGAACCAGGTCTACTGTGGGTGCTGTCGTCCCCTGGGTTTGGACCCTGAACTATAGAAAGGAGGCTGGGTGTAAGTGAGCATTCATTCATTCATGCATTCATTTGGCTCTTGATTGTTGATGTGAATAGCTGCTTTAAGTTTCTGCCTCAACCTCCCCCCTAGTGATGTCCTATAGTCTGAAAGTGTGAGCCAACCTGTTCTTCCTTAGGTTGCTTTTTGTTAAGGTTCTTTTTCTTGTTCCACAGTGGCAGGAATGGAAGTAGAGTTAAGTATGGAGAAAGGTAGTCTGTGTGGATTGCCGGGGTGGGGCGGCTGAGGGTACTGCACCAGCTTTCTCTTTTTTATCTGATCTCAGCACAAAGGATCGAATAGGGAACAAGGTAGACAAAGGCCTTGATCTGGTTGGACTGAGTTTTCAGGGGGAGAAGGCAGACAGTAACGTCAGAAAAACCCCGTAGCACGGATGGAATAATCAGAAGAACCTTAAGTGGGGTGGGTTAGCTGAAACCTGACCTGAGCACGGATAGAAGCTCAGACCCCTGAAGCAGCCAGACCCCTGAAGACCTTTGGAGACAGTATTCCCAGAGAAAAGAGCACGGAGCTGGAAGGAACATGGAGGTCAGAAGAAGGAAGAGAAGGGAGAGAACGGTTTGCAGGGAGCTCTCAGGGGTGTGCCATCATCCAAGACCTTCCATAAGGTGGGAAGACGGATGCCAGCTGGCTGATGGCTGCCCTCCCGCCAGGCAGGACCCCAGTGACGTCATATGTATCCACCTTGCAAAGTGGATGCAGTCCTTTGCTTTTCACCTGGAAAGGTTCTGAGGCGAAGAGCGAGTTTCCTCTGGGTTGATCCTCTGTTCCCTAGCGGAGGGACATGAGGCCTGGGAAATTTCTAAGAAACTCGTGATGGTTGACGGACAGCAGCTGCCGGTGAAGAGGAGACTCTCGGGTGGAGCGGCCAGCAGTCTGTGAGGGCCTCCAGGATGCAGCTGTTGGGAGCCATCCCCCATGCTGGGGTGGGCTTTTTGCATCTATCTGAACCCCTCAAGTTCTTGTAAATAACTCCAAGGAGCTCACAGCTTCACCAAGCTGGACATGGATGGAATACTTTTTAATAATAAAAGAATTAATGATAAAACAATCATGCTTCCATGGTTCTCTCCATCACTTAGGAAAAAACCCATGATGGGAAGGA